>NC_133618.1:9506805-9549305 GCF_048593235.1 Sminthopsis crassicaudata | reverse complement strand
AAGGAGAGAGAACAAAGAATGGATGGAAGGAGAGAGATGGAGAGAGTCAGAGACAGAGAAAGTGAGAGAGGGAAGCAAAGGGGAAGAGGGAGAAGGAGAAGAAGGAAGGAGAGGGAGAAGAAGAGAGAGATATAGTCAGAGACAGAGAGAGAGAGAGACAGTCAGAATGAGAGAGAGAGAGAAGGGGGAGAGGAAGAGGGTGAAGGAACAGGAAAGGGAGGAGAAGGGAGAGGGAGAGGGAGAGAGTTGCAGGGAGGGAAAGACAGAGACAGACAGAGACCAAGACAGAGAGACAAAGAGAGAGGTGAGGGAAGCAGAAAGGGAGAGCGAGAGACTAGAACAGAAAAGGGGAGGAGGAGCAGAAAGGACAGAAAGACTTCAGAAACAGAGAATCTCTATCAGATTGACTAAGAAGTGAATGACAAAGAATCACTTTAATTGAAAATGTCAGTTGGCCAAAATACACGACTGACCTCTTAACCAAGTTTCACTGGAACCTGTTCTCCTTCTCATTTGACCCACCTTTCCCCCTTCCTTGAGCTCCTAGATTCCTGCCTTTCCAGAACTAAACCTTTAGATAAGAAAGGCTGCCTCTAGGTGGTTTTCCACCTCCCCTCACAACTGACAAGAGACTTTCTGGGAAGTCACTGAGCCAGCCTCCTCCTAGACCCTCTGTTTAGACTCAGTGGCTGAGCACCTCCACCAGAAAGGAAGATGTGGTCTCGGTGACAGTATCCAGATTCCCTTTAAGCGAAGCAAAGATAGGACCCAGCAATACTTTCCACAACTCCCCAGAGCCCCATACTGCCCCAGCCCAACTCCATCTCTGGAAAACTGTTTAAAATCCCAAGCCTCCACTTCCTCTCTGTGGCTGTTTCGCTTTTAGCTCTGGTCTATTCAAAGTCTAAATCTCCAAATCCTGGGGATTGGAGACTCATCTGAGGATGTCAGGGAGCTCACTTTAATCATATATTTGAAGGGTTGTCGTGTTCAAGTGAGATTAGGCCTCACAAATGTAAGATGGATGAAATGGTCAAACATAATTTGTTTGAAAAAAGATTAGGGGGAGTTAGATTTTTGAAGGGCTGTCCTACCAAAGAGGGATTATACTTCACAAGTACAAGTACATGGAGGGGGGGGAGGGAATGGTTAAACATTCTGGGAATTATCTGTGGTGGGCTAGAAAGAGATGGTTAGATTCAACTGATCATTTGGGAGAGGAATAAATCTAATCACAGAAAAGTTGAGTGTGTTTCTCAGGATCACACAGTGAGTATGTATCTAAGGTGAGATTTGTTATCCTACTGAGTTCCCCTCCCCTTTCTGGGGTAAATATTCTCATTTTCTTCAACTAATTCATTTAGAATGGAATCAATGATCTACACTCCACTGGTGACTTTTCTCTGTACTCATCAACCTTCAAAAACATCTTTTTCTTTTTTTGTCTTTTGTTAATTCTTTTTTTTTTTTAAATCATAGCTGTCTTTAGGTATTAGAAAGGCTGTCTAATAGAATGATTTTTTGTTTTTCATTTGTGTCTAATTCTTTCTAACCCCATTTGAGTTTTTGTTTTGTTTTTGGTTTGTTTTTGTTTTTGTTTTTGTTTTTGTTTTTGTTTTGTTTTGTTTTTGTTTTGTTTTTGGCAAAGATCCTGGAGACCTTTGCCACTCCCTCTCGAGCTCATTTTACTGGTGAAGAAACTGAGGCAAATAGGGTTTCAGTGACTTGCCCAAGGTCACACATTTAGTGTCTGGGGTCATTCTTGAACTCAGATAATCCTATCCATTCTTCCACCTAGATACCCCAAACATCTATTAGATTGGGTGTATTTAGCTTCAAAAGACAAAACTAGATGAGATGCAGAAATATTGCAAAAAGGAAATTTTAGGCTGTGTATCAAGAAAAAAACCTGTCCGAATGATCCAAAAGTTCAATGGCTTCTTTAGGAAGAGATAAGCTTCTTCTCATTAAAGATCTTCAGGAAAAACCTTGATGCCTACTTATCAAATATTGCAGAGAAGATAATTTCTCAAGTATAGGTTAGATCATATGGTCACTGAGGTCCCTTCCATCTCTGAAATTCAACGATTCTATGAAAGCTTGCACTTGGCTAACTTTAGTCACAATGGATGCTGGTTGAGTCTTTCAAACTAAGGATGAGAAACAATCTAAATATTCCAGAATGACAAAGACCTTTAGGGAACACTCAATCCTTCAAGTCATCAGATCTCATGAGCATAAATGAAGATTTTATAAAGAAATGTTAGAATTCAATTCCCTTGTTTTTGCAGATGAAAAAACTAAGGCAAAAGAGATCAATAGCTTTCCCAAGCAGCAAAGCAGGAGACTAGATTCCTATCTTTGGATTTTTTTTTCTGAGAGCTTTTACTACTTTTAGGACTTAGAGGCTTCAGAGGATGTTTCTACTTTTGTGTGTGTGTGTGACTCAATTGAGGTTAAGTGACTTGCCCAGGATCACACAGTAAGGAAGTGCTAATTGTCTGAGACTGGATTTTAATTCAGGTCCTTTTGACTGTATCATGGTTCTCTATCCACTATGCCATCTAACTGCCCTGATCCTTGTGCTTTTAAAGAGGCTTAATGGCTCGGATTAAAGGCTTAATCCAAAGGAAGGAACCTGGAGTAGTTGGAATTTGACAGACTGACCACAGATTTGCTGAGGAAGCATCTGGAAGCAAACAATGTCTTCCCACTGTTTTTTCATACTGAGGTGTGTGGTCTTCCCTATAAGACTGGTCAGTTGTTTCTCAATTGAACTAAAAAATCTCGCAAGACCAATCCAGTTTTAGGTGACTCCATAGAGTCAGAACAGTGATTATATTAAAATTAAATGATGGGAATTCATGACAAGCGAGAAAGCTGTGATCTCTGTAGCCTGAGAAACTTTGGCTTGGGCATTTTATTCTTGGTTCTACTCCCTTCCCTTAGCATCAGTTCATTTAAGTCTTTCCAGCCTTTTCTTAAATCATTTGGGCACCACTTATAAAAAACACTGATGAAAGTTTATGAGTACAGAGAAGGGCCTTCATTTAATCAATTAAAAAATAATAAGAAGAAAGTCTCTTAAGACTTTAGCAGCATCATAGAGTTAAGAGCTGAAAGAAATCTTAACCATCATCCAGCCTTAACATTTCATTTTACAAATGAGGAAACTGAAACTAAGGGAGATGCACAGATTTCTCCAAATTCCCACTGGTGTTAAGGAACAAATCTGAATTTGAACTCAAATCCTGTGATTCCAAAGTCAGTTTATTTTCCACTATGTGAATCTGGGCTAGTCACGCTCCACCCTGGACTTCTCCCCGTGTAACATGAACACCTTGGGAAAAGGAACTCAAAGTTTTTGACTTTTTGATTCTATTTCTCTGATACTTGGGAAGTGCCTGGAGACTAGAATATTGCTTACATCCTTACTTGCAGTACTGCACACTCCCACCAGGAGGCGCACAACTACAATCACATTGCATCACCCAGAGGGAAATCTTCCAATTCCTTGGGGGTCTCTATATCTAGCCTCCCACATAGTTTTCCAGAACTGACTGCTTTTCCACATTAAACCGTTTGGTTTCCCTCAGAGGTGTGAACAGGAGAGTAGGGAAAGAAACATTTCTGGACTGTTTTCCCTCTGGCTGTGGATTCAAGATCTTAAGAGTTAAATCCTGCCCAGAGGGATAGCCTTAGGCTAAGAAATGAAGGCTGTGCAATGTGTCTTCTATCTTCCTTTCTCTTCCCATCAGGTATATTTGAATGCCTTCCCCCAAATCTCCCTTAATTGAATTCACCAAACATTTACTAAACACCCACAGTATTCCAAGTTTCCTTGCTGTGCATTACATTATAAGGTTTAGATTCAGAGAGTTGCAAACATAGTTGTGTCCCCTCATCTCATTTTATGAGTGGGGAAAGTGAGGCTGAGGGAGAAGAAGAGACTTTCCAGAAAGCAGATACATAATCAGTACCAGAATGGTTCTGAAATGTATCTGTGGATTTAGAGAAATATAGTCCTTTTCTTCAGGGATTAGGGAGATTTATACATGCACAAGCATTTACCTTTGTACCACCAATGGCCATGTGATCTTTTAGGTGAGCACTTTCTCCAGCCCACAGATCATAACCCAGATATGCCTGCCAGGTCTGACCAAGCTTTGCTTTTACTCTCTTATAAACCAGTCACAAGGGGTCCATCAGCACTGGGACAGAAGATCCCAATTCTGATCCTCAGTCCTCAAGTAACTTAAATGACTTTCCCTCAGAGTCTCAGTTTTCCCATCTGTAAAGTGAGATAAGATTCTTTTGTAATTACATAGCCCTTTATAATAGTTCCTAAACACTTTACACCTCTTATGTCATTTATGCCTCACAATAATCTTATCTGATGATTCATCCCCTCTAGGCAGCTGTTCCGGATTCCACACTTTCTCTACTTTGCCATAAAAATATCTTCACTCTGGAAGTCCACTTTACCCTCTTCCTCTGATTTCTTGGTTCCTCCCCAAACTGGGTCAGCTTCAGGCTGACCCTCAGGACCCTCCTTAGCAAGTCTCAGTGTAGCCCCTTCCCTACTTTTAATCTCCCATAATAGAAAGGTACTGTGAAGACAAGATTGGGGAAAGAAGAAAGTGGGGAAGGAAAATGTGGAAGGGAAGCTCCATTAGAATGTAAGCTCCTCAAGGACAGAAGTGTCTTTCTGTTTGTTTTTGTATTTTCCAAACTTAGTGTAGTGTCTAGCACATGATGATACCTAAGAATTACTTGTTGACTTGTTTAGACTTCCAGAGATGCTCTTGTCCCTGTTTACAGATAGAAAGAACCTTACTACCATAGTGGCTATCACACTGAGCTAAGAGCTTGAGAAGATCTGAGTTCAAATCCTCCCTCTGACATTTAATAGCTGTCAAGGGTCAAGCCTCAGATAATTCTCAAGAGCTCTGGAGATGATGAACTTTCTCTCACTGGAGGTCTTTAAACCGATTCTGTTTGACTCCATGTTGACATGTATTTTACAGGGATTCTGTTGGGATACTAGATTAGATGCCTCTGGAGTCTCAGCCAAGTTTAAGCTTCTGATAGTTACCTCTAACAGGAGGCACTTTCTATCACTTGTTTAAGGAGAGATAGGCTCATGGATTTAGAAATAGAAGTAATCTTAGATACCATTTGTAATCCAACCTTTTATTTTACAGATGGGGAAATCCAAGCCCAAGGAAGTGAAATGACTTGCTCAAAACACACAAATAGGGAGAGGCAGAAATAGGATTTGAACCTGAGTCCTTTATTCCAGTGTTGTTTCCACCTCACCATGCTTCCATCCTCCACAGTGGGAATTCCCTTCTCTGATGATCACCATTCTTTCTTCTTTCTGTTCTATATTTTGCAGGTGAGGAAACAGGTTCATTGACTTATAGCCCAATGGGTCAATACTCCTCCAGATTTGAAATACTGATTCAGATATGAATGGGACTAGAGAGCTCCTGAGGTCCTTCCATTTCTGAGTTTCTAGGCCATCACCCATCATCTTGACCTGCCACTGGACTTCTGACAATGGAGAAGAGAGTGGGGCTGATGACTCTATTTTACTTCAATCCAATTTGCTAGCAAATTGAGACATCACCCTTTCGATGTCATTGGTCCTCTTCGAGAATGAAGGATAACAACACCTCTGAGTGTCCATGTTTTTGTGCTCATGTCTCCAGAACTAGTCAGTCTTGAGGAATCATTTGAACCTGGAGATCTGAAGCCATCATTCTATTCAACATACCATACCACCTTTCACTATTTGAAAGCAACAATGAAAGGGAAAGGGAACAAATATTTATTAAGCACCTGCTATGTGTCAAGTAATGTGGTAAGCATTTTACAACTATTATTTCATTTCCCCAATGATTAATTCAGACTGCAAATGGTACTTGAAGTCTGAGGAGGAAATGATCACAGAGTACAGATTGGCTGGAAAGGACTACATGGAGGAGAGACATAAAAGGAGGACTTTGAAGGAAGGCTGGGACCTTAGGAAGGCTACTCCAGTCAAAAAAAATAATGAGAGCAAAAAGTCGGAAATCAGGGGGCTCCTGACACATTCAAAGAACTATAAACTCAAGAGGAAGGTTTATGTAGGAAAAATTTATGAGGGAAGGACTTATGTGAGTGTAATGTCTTATATTCTATCATCGGTCAATTAGTACAACAAACAATGATTAAGCACCTGTTGCTGTTCAGTCAAGTCTCAATCTTTGTGACCACTTTGGGGGTTTTCTTGGCATAGATGTTGGGTCAGATTGCCGTTTCCTTCTCCCAATCATTTTACAGGTGAGAAAATCGAAGCAAACAGGTTAAAATGACTTGCCCAGGGTCACACAGAGAGTATCTGATGCTAGATTTTGTTTTGGGTTTCAATGACAGCTTTTTTATTTTCAAAATAAATGAAAAGATAGTTTTTAACATTCACCCTTGCAAAACCTTGTGTTTTTTTATTTTTCTCCCTTCCTTTACTCCACCTTCTGGATGGATGGATAGATGGATGGATAGAAAAATAGATATAAAGAGTCAAAAAAATTCTGGGGAAAATAAGTCTTGTCCCACACAAAACAAGACGGCACGCAGCATTTGTGTTGGTTTTTTCATGACCCTAAAGTAGTAGTGCCAACCCTGATTTGATCCCAACCCAACTTCTGAAGGGCCATCTGGGAAATCCTCTGCAGAAGCTAGCCATCAGGGCAGAAACAGCACTCATCCATCCCACTCCTGGAGAGCCAGTCTCTCTGCCCTCCACAGTCAGCACACCGTCTCCCAAGCCTTCCCTAGGGTATAACCCATCTGCACCCATTGCCTCCTCTTTCCCCTCCCTTCTCTGGCAGTTGGACCATGACTCCAGGAAGGCAGCCAGAACAGAGGTGGCCCCATTAGGTCTGCAAGAATTTGTAGACTCATCTATTACTGTCAGTCACCTAAACCCTCCCCAGCTCCTCAGCCTTAAAAGGCTGTCTCTCATTCATATTCTCCAATGATTTCAAAGCCAGCAGAGACCTTGAGCTTTATCTAGTCTGGTTCATACCTTAACAACTAATCCCCCTAAAACCTACCTCCTAGTGGTCCTTAAGTCTTTACTTGAAGTCTTGCAATGATGGATAGCCCCCAAGCCCATCATAGGCCATTCATGAACAGCTCTTAGAGCTTCATTTTGCCAACTCATTTCTTCAAGGCTGATCATAATTCCACCATTACTGTGGTGGCCTTTGTACAAACCTTTGCATAAATATGTGTGAAAGGAGGTTAAGGGTTTGGAGAACATCCTTGAAATCAACCTCCCTAGGGATATGAGAGGTCCCACATCCCTTTTCTGATGGTCTTGCTTGATATCCAGTTCAATAAGCATTTATTAAGTGCCTACCATGTACCAAGCAGAAGGCAACTATATGAATACAGCACTAGGCTTGGAGTCAGGAACATTCATTTTCCTGGGTTCAAATCTGCCCTCAGACACTCACTAGCTGTGTGATCCTGTGCAAGTCATTTACTATTTAGCTTGATTCACTGAAGAAGAAAATAACAATTCAGTTCAGTACCATTGCCAAGAAAACCCTATCTATAGTCATGACGAATTGTACACAACTTCTCAACAATTACAATCAAACAAGACTCAACTTGGTGCCATTGATAAAGAGCTCAAATCAAAAGGATTAGGGTTCGGATCTCCTCCCCACTGCACTCAGATATTGATTGGCTGTTATCCAGGTTCAAGGAGAAGTATGATACAATGGAAAGAGCATCAATTCTGGAGGTAGAGGATCTGGGTTCAAATCTTACTTTACTATACTTGTTTACACTTACCTTCCTTGCATTTTCTACCTGAGCAAGTATAACTTCAGGTCAGTCACTTAACTTCTCACTTTCCACAAAAATGAAATGAGAACTACATGACCTCTAAAGTTCTTTCCCACTCTAGATCGATGATCCTGTTCATGACCTTAGTCAATTCACTTTCTTTTTTTTTTTTGGTTAATTAATTACTTTTTTTTTTTTTTTTTACAAAAAATTTATGGATAGGTAATTTTTCAGCATTGACAGTTGCAAAACCTTCTGTTCCAACTTTTCTCCTCTTTCCCCCCAGATGGCAGGTTGACCAATACATGTTAAATATGTTAAAGTATAAGTTAATACAATATATGTACACATGTCCAAAGAGTTATTTTGCTATACAAAAAGAATCAGACTTTGAAACAGTGTACCATTAGCCTGCGAAGGAAATAAAAAATGTAGGCTGACAAAAATAGAAGGTTTGGGAATTCTATGTAGTGGTTCATAGTCGTCTTCCAGAGTTCTTTCTCTAGGTGTAGCTGGTTCAGTTCATTACTGCTCTATTGGAACTGATTTGGTTCATCTCATTGTTGAAGATGGCCACATCCATCAGAGTCAATTCACTTTCAATCCCTGACACTCAGTTTCCTGCATTATAAAATGAGAAAATTAAATGGCTTCTGAAGTCCCTTCCAGATCTGCACCTGTGATCTAAGTTGGCTTAGAAGATTTTAAACTAAGTTGCAAAGGAACAGCTGCCCATTTGCTCCAAAGGATGTCATCTCCTCAGGAATCCTCTTTTCCTAGGAAACAACAGATCCAGATCCCTCCTTCTTCTAAATGTGCTAGAATCTGGAAATGCAAAAACAAAAAATAAATACCTCCTGCCCACAAAAATTGAATATGTGGGTGAATACATGCATGCTAAGTGTATCAAAGGTGATTAGGGGAACCTCTGATTGATTTGTTGTCTTGATGTACCTCCCAGGAGGTGGACAGATGGACAGGCATGTGTCTTGATCACCCCTGCTGCTTAAGTAAATACAAAACAAATGTATTGTTGTTGTTCAGTCATTTTCAGCCATTGACCACTCTTTGGGATCCCACTTGGGGTCTTATTAGCAGAGATACTGGAGTGGGGTTTGCCATTTTCTTCTCCAGCTCATTTTGCATAAAACAAGGTTAAGACTTGCCTGGCATCACACAGCTAATAAATGTCTGATGCAAAATTTGAACTCAGAAGAAAGCTTTTCTGACAAAATAAATAACAATGTTTTAACAAATGCAAAATTAAGTGCTTGGAATATGGAGATAAAGATCTCTAATCATCTAATCACTTGGATTTGCTTAGGAGAAGAAGAGGAAGGTAGGGAGAGAAACTGAAGGGGAGAAGAGAAACAGGGAGACAGAGACAAATAGAGAGACAGAGACAGAGAGAGAGAGAGAGAGAGAGAGAGAGAGAGAGAGAGAGAGACAGAGAGAGACAGAGAGACAGAGAGAGAGACAGAGAGAGAGAGAGACAGAGAGAGACAGAGAGACAGAGAGAGACAGAGAGACAGAGAGAGAGAGAGAGAGAGAGAGAGAGAGAGAGAGAGAGAGAGAGAGAGAGAGAGAGAGAGAGAGAGAGAGTTGGTCCAATCTGAAGCACAGCTGGAACATTCCTAGAGAGTTCATCATTTGCAAGTGTAGTTTTCAGGAGCTGTCCAAGGTCACATGGATGACATGAAATTCAGGGGAAATTGGGCTCAAGCTTAGAAAGTATATGTGACAAAGGAGGCCATCTCACAGGTCCTGGAAGTCCTCTTATTAAAATCATTAAGCTTTTACCCTTAATTTCACTGTCACTAACTTGTGGGATCCTTGTAAAGTCTTTTTTTTTTTGATAAGGAAATATTAAGTGACTTGCCCAGGGTCATACAGGGAGTACACAGTGTCAAGTTTCTAGGGTCACATTTGAACTCAGGTCCTCCTGACATTAGGACTGGTATTCTACCCACTACACCACCTAGCTCCACCTACCTTTTTCTCATAGAACTTGAAGCCATCTTTCTTCTGTGTAATTTTGTCTTCTGCTTCAGAGGCAGATGCTGATGTCTTGAGAACTGTGTTTGGAAAATAATAAGTCCAAATCTCTTGATCCTTCTCTTGTCAGTGAGTCAACATGCATTAATTGAGCACTTACCATATGCTAGATGCTCAGATAAGCAGGATGCAAAGAAAGGGGAAAGACATTCCCTATTCTTAAGGAGTTTCCAGGTAAATAATGATGAAAATAATGATGTACAAGCAAGGTGGGATATCAACAGAGGGAAGGAACTAGAATTAAGAAGAGTTGAGAAAGTCTTCTTATAGAAGATAGACTTTTATCTTGAACGTGAAGACAATCAGGGAGGCAGGAGATGGAGATGAAAAGGGAGAGAATTCTAGGCATGGGAAATCAGTGAAGATACCCTCAGAGTTGGTATATGGACTTGATATAATTGATAAGGACAGCTAGATGGCATAGTGGATATGGCACCAGCCCTGAAATCAGGAGGACCTGAAATCAAATCCTGCCTCAGACACTTAACAGTTTCTGATTGTATAACCTTGGGCAAGTCATTTAACTTTAATTGCCTCCCCAAACAAAACTTGAATTCAAATCAAGATTTGGACACTTACCAGCTGTCTGATGCTGAGCAAGTTACTCAACCTAAGTTTGCCTCAGTCGCCTCAATTGTAAAATATAGACACTAACAGTGCCTATCAGCCAGTGTTGTTATGAGGATCCAAAAAGATAATATTTGTAAAGTGTCTTGTACAAAGGTGTTTAATTAATGATTGTTGGTTGATCTTTAGCATTTGAAACAGCCTGTGTGAAGTGAGGAAGGAATGTTGAGTTTAAGGAAAAGCAAAGTAGCCATTTTGATAGAACTGTTGGGTGAAGAGGGGATGGAGTTCAATAAGCCAACAGCCAACAACTATTATTCCTCCATCACATACTTCACTATATGGGCTGATTCTAAGGAGAAATCCTCAGGAAACTTGCAAGACTTACTTAAGGGCAGGTCTCCAATCAAAGCCGGATAAGATCTGTCCAATGCCAGTCTGTGCCTATTTGTGCCCTAGTATATTTTTAGTCTGGGATGGCCATTTCACACAGACCTCATGTAAGAGCTTATTGCCCTAAATTGGCTGTCTTTACATGAACTATCTGTAATTCACTCTGAGATTCGGAAACAGTGGTGGTTCAGAAATCTGATAATAGGACCAAGTCCCATGCCCTTCCTGCCCCTCATACTGCTTTTTGGGCTCCTTTTCCCACCCTCCTTCTCTTCCTGGCCCCTTAATGGAGCCACATTTCTATTCCTGGGCCATAGAGATAGTCATCAAGAATGATCAGTACCCGCCTTGTCCATCAGGATGTTTCCCTCTCCTCCCCCATCTTAGTGTGATCTGGGATATATTTTATTTTGGTCAAAGCAGACAGAAAGAAAGGGATCTTGGCTCAAGGAAACATGGCTCAGTTACTGAAATCAGTATCCAATGGACCCCAATTCACTTTGAAGATTCCTTCAAACTGAATGGTGTATTTCACACAAGTCCTTCTCAGATCGAGAAGAATTCTGCTCCTGGGTTGGCTTCCATATTTGGTCAAAAACAAAGCTCTCTTTTCTCTGCACCTGGGATCCTTCATCCACTGAGGCAGACTTGATGTGGTCTCCACCTGGCTGCCCTGGATGATTGATGATGAAGATAATAGTGATGATGAGGATGATCATGAGAGTGATGTTGATGAGATGATGTTTAAGGTTTACAAAGTCATTCACATATGCTCTTATTTGAGTCATATAACTCTTTGAAAATGATGCTATATTATCTTTTATTTATAGATGAGGAAACACAGGTTGCTGACAGAGATTAAATAATTTACTCAGAATCACAATACCAGCAAGTGCCTAAAGCAGAATCTCAGCTCAAGTTTTCATGATCCCAAGTCCCACACTCTACCCTTTAGGATATCTAGATACCGTAGCTCTCCACTCTGGTGGATGTAGGGTCACATCGGGAGTCAGAAGGCCTGATATCTAACCCTAGATATATTATTAACTTGCACTAATTATTTCTCACTTCTGAGTCTAACTATTCTATGCCCTTCTTTTTTTCTATTTGGAATTATTTTTAAAGTATTACTGTTACCTATTTTTTTAGATAAAACTAATTTCCCCACCACTGAATCCTCTCATTCCAACAAAGCAAAAAAAAAAACAAAAACAAAAACAAAAATAAAAACAAAAAACATTTAAGCAAAATCAGCTGTCAAAGAGAAACTGTCTAAGATATAGCACATTCTGCATCCCTTCCATTGGGAGAAGAAAGGTATACTTTTATCATCAATCATCCAAGTCTTTAATTGACTCACTTATCAAATGCACTAACAGTGTAAAAGATAGAATGCTGGGTCTGGAGTCAGAAAGACTCATCTTCCTGAGTTCCAAATCAGCCTCAGACACTTACTGGTTGTGTGACTCTGGGTAAATCACTTCACAATGTTTGCCTCAGTTTCTTCCTCTGTACAATAAACTGGAGAAGGAAATGACAAGCCACTCCAGTATCTTTGCCAAGTAAATCCCAAATGAGGTCATAAAGAATCAGACACAATTCAAAAAACAACTGAATCATAACAGAAAAAAAGATTAAGTAACAATACCAGGACTAGATGATTCTGCTCCAGCTTTGATAGTCTATCATTCTGTGGTTATTAATCTACTTCCAGCTCCTTTGGTTTGTGACTCAGATGGTGAAAGATTACAGCAAACCATCCAATTTTTAGTCCTGGCAATGGAAAACATCTCTACCATTTGGTAGGGACCCTTCCTGCTGACAAGAGCCAAACTGCTGAGTAAGATGTCTGGCCTGTTTGAGCAGTTGCTGCCCAGCAGCAGCCTCATGGCTGAGGAATCCTTCTAATTGAGCCAACAGCATCCAGAGTAGGAGCCAACCCACCATCAGCATCAAAGGGACCTGTCTCACCCAGTCCTCTGCAAAACAGATCCATGTAGCAAAAGCATAATCTAAGAGAAGCAAGCAAAGCAGGGGAACAGAATAACTCATCAAGGACAGATACTATGTCCAATATGAAGTTTCTTGAGGACCTTTCAAAGAAGTAGAAAGCATCCAGCATGGGGCAGGCAAGTGGCACAATGGGTAAAGAGTTGGGCTGGTTCGAGATCAGAGTTCAAATTGAGCTTCAGACACTAAGTAGCTACATAGCTCTTATCTGATCATTTAATTTTTCTCTACCTCAGTTTCCTCAACTGTAAAAAAGATAATAGTGCCTAAGATTGTTGTGAAGATAATAAATTTAATCAGTAAACATATATTGTGTCTACTATGTATCAGACACTGTACTAAACACTGGAAATGGAAATATAATAGTGTTTCTGAAGTAGAATTTGAACTCAAGTCTCACTACCTTCACTTCCAGCATTTTATGCATTGTGTCGCCTAGTTAGGTCAAGGCAGCTTTTTGCAGTTCGGTTGTGTCTGACTCTTTGTGACCCCATTTGGAGTTTCGTGGCAAAGAGACTAGAGTGATTTGCCATTCCCCTTTTCAGATCATTTCACAGGTGAGAAAACTGAGGCAAGCAGGGTTGATTGACTTGTCATGGATCCCCTCATAGTTAGTAAGTGGCTGAGGCCACAGTAGAAATCAGGTCTTCCTGGCTCCATCCACTGTATTAGCTCTCTGACTTTATTCAAATTAGAGCCAAGAGTTCTTATATTATGTTCACATTATAGATGAGGAAAGAGAAACTCAGAAAAGGTACCTTGACTTTACATTGCTAATAAGTACCAAAATTCAGGTCACCTTTGAAGTCCAAGTCAGCGTCCCTTTTTTACGACATTTTTCCATCTTCCTTTTTCACTTTCACATCATGTTTGCTTCCTTCCAGTCACATCAAGATTTATTTTCAAAAACATTTACAATTGGATTAGTTCTCAAAAATCATCCAATTTGACCCCCACCCAAACCCCAAATTCTGGCAATGGAGTCCCTGACAAGTGGTTATCCAGCTTCTAAAGATGACCAAAGAATCACTAAAATCCTATGTTTCGTACAAGGTAGGAATATCAAAAATAGAACTATTAATGATGATAACTAAACAATTAACATTTGGTTAACTCTTTAAGGTTTGGAAAGTGCTTTTAACTATATTGTCTCATTTAATCTTCTCTACAAGCCTAGGAGGTAGATGCTTTCTTCATCCCCATTTTACAAATAAAGGAGCTGAATCTGAGTGAGGTTAATTCACTTGCCCAAAGTCCCAGAGTTTAAAAGTGCCCGAGGCATCAATTTATACTAGGTTGTGCTGAATCTGAGCTCAGCATTTTATCTAGCAGGTGAGAGCTAGAAAGGATCTTGGAACACAACTAGTCTAGCCCCCTCATTTAAAAAAAAATAATTTGTATGGATAATTTTGACAGCACCTAATTTTTCCAAAGTATCTTTCTGCTCTCTTCCTAGAGAACAATCTGCTTGACACAATTTCAAAAGAGGAATAAACAACAGCTCATCAAACTAGACCACCTAGCAAAACAGTCATCTTCCACCTCTGCACAGAAATCTGGAGAAATATCTTCTTCTATCTCCCATTTGGATGGCTTCTTTTGCAAATAAAGTCACCAAGAGGCAGGAAGGAGAAACATGGTTGAAGGTGAAACCTGGAGATCTGATTATAAATCCTGATTTTGCTTCATACTATCTATGTGGCAAGGGGCCAATTTCTTTGCCTTTCTAGGTGAAGTTTCTTCACCTGTAAAGTTTGCTCTAGAGGTCAATTTTCTCATCTGTAAAATGAAAGGACTGAACTGAGAGACCTCAATGATTTCTTTCAGCTTCTAATCCTATTAACTGTTGTCCTACATATTATATGTTTGTGACCATCGGCAAATTGTCCAAGATCTTTAGACTTTACATTTCTCATCTGTAAAAGGGACAGTTGAACAATCTGGTCTTTAAAGATCCTGTTTCTCATTGATAAAGTGGCTTGTCTCCTGTGCCCTAATCAATTCGTCACTCTTTGCCCAACAATTTAATATTAGCTCATATTTCTATAGCGTTTTAAGATTTACAAAGTACTAGACTCAATTTAAAGAACTGATAAAAATGTTTGTAGCATCCCTTTTTTTGTAGTGGCACTAGAAACTGAGTGGATGCCCATCAGTGGGAGAATGGCTGAATAAGTTATGGTATATGAATATTATGGAATATTATTGTTCTGTAAGAAATGAACAACAGGATGATTTCAGAAAGGCCTGGAGAGATGTATAGGAACTGATGCTAAGGGAAATGAGCAGAACCAGGAGATCATTGCAACAACAAGATGATCGATTCCAATGGACGTGGCTCTCTTCAACAATGAGATGACTCAGACCAATTGCAATGATCTTGTGATGAAAAGAGAGGACTGTGGGAACTGAGTGTAGTTCACAACTTAGCATTTCCACTATTTTGTTGTTTGCTTGCATTTTCTTTTCTTTCTCTTTTTTCCTATTTTATTTGATTTTTCTTGTGCACCAAGATAATTATATAAACATGTATGCATATCTTGGATTTGACATATATCTCTACCATGCTCTACATCTATTGGATTACTTGCCATTTAGGGGAAGAGGTGGGGAAGGAGGGGATTGGAACACAAGGTTTTGCAAGGATTAATGTTGAAAAATTACCCATGCATATGTTTTGAAAATTAAAAAAAAACTTTAATGAAAGAAATACTAAAAAAAAAAACCTGATAAACTTGAAGACCAGCCACAGTTTCATAAGACCCAAGATAAAATATACTGGCCACCTCCTGCCTAAGAAGGGACGTAGTTCAATATAGACTGGAGTGGAAACTAAGTCCCAAAGTGGCAAAGTTAATTAAGTTTTAAGGTGGGATTTGAACCCAAGTTTTCCTAATATCAATTTCTGCACTCTATCCACTAGGTTACTAGATGCCATTCTAATGATATTGCCTTACCTTTATTGCTGATATGATACCTACATCTTTAAATAAATATGTGCGTGCACATAAAGTGAAATAAACGGAAATATTGATGATCATTCCTCATTTTACGGATGAAATAACTAAATCTTACAGATGTTAAGTGATTCTCTCACCACCAACAGGTAGAAGTTGATAGAATTGAGAACTCAAACCCAGTTGATTCCTGTCACTTATTAATGACCTTTCTCTGTCCCTCTCTCCACAAAAGGATCCTCCCTTTTAACTTGGTACATTTAAGCAAAACAAATATCAGCTTCTCTCTCTCTCTCTCTCTCTCTCTCTCTCTCTCTCTCTCTCTCTCTCTCTCTCTCTCTCTCTCTCATAATATATATCTTTTTTCAAATCTTTAATCAACCATCTTTCTGCTGAGAGGAGGAATTATTTTTGTCCAAAGCAGTTTTAGTAGCTGAATTGATCTCAGGTTCAAATCTTGCAACATTGTTTTTCTTTGCCAGTGTAATCCCTGTTTAAATTGGTCTTCTGGCTTTGGGTACCCCATCCTGCATCAGTTGAAACAAATCTTTTCATGATCCCAAGTAGATCTTTATATTTTTTTTTGTCTTTTCAGTATCAAAACATTCCCACACCAAAATATTCAGCCGGCCTCCACCCAAGGTTCTCTCTATCTTTTTAGGTCCCATCACCTTCTATAAGCACCAAGAAGACAATACGGGACTTTATTTGAAAATTTTTAGGGTCTTGACTTTCTGACTCAGAAAGACCAGAGTTCAAATCCTCCCTCATTCACTTACTTAGCTATTTTACTCCTCTACTAATCACTTCTCTCTCTCTTAACCTCAGTTTCCTCATCTGTAAAATTAAGACAGTAGCATCTACTTCTTAGGGGTATTGTGAGGCTCAAATGAGATGATACATCCAGTCCCTTCTCAAAGGCTTGTGTAAATGCTAGCTCCCACATTATCATCATCATTGTCTGGGATCCCAGTCTCTGCATCTCCAGAAACCCAGAAGTCAAACAGGCTTTCCCTTTGCATGTGTGGGAGGAGGGAGGGGGAGAGGGTAAAGAATGGAAAGGAAGGGGGGCAGGGAAGATCTCAAGTTGCCCCCGGTAGCCCGAACAGTATGGGAAGGTCAGCACCTACTTCTTTAGACAAACAGCCTCGACGTGTCTTCCAGGTGAGGGTCTCCGCTAAGCTGTTCAACAGACGGGGAGGGGGGAGGTCTTTGCTGCACAGGCCACCCAGCGAGTGCACAGACCAATCTCCAGAAAAGGCCAGGCACAGCAGCTAACTGGCTATCCAGAAACCCAGGGCCTTGAGGTGAAAGGGGGCACAGTTAGCAAAATACTCTTGGGCTCCTATTGCTCCATAAATCTTTTCCGATTGCTTTTCTTGGATGATAAGGCCTGATGAGGAGGATAATGAGGATGAATTATTATCTGCTACTGAAGGTTCCCAAAACCCTGATCCCCCTTCTCTGAGCCAAAGGGTCTGCGAGGGAAGTTGGCATAAACAGCTTTAGAACTGGGGTGGGAAGAGGGGGTGGGCACAGCTCAAAGAGCTTTTGCAGCATTCAGAAATCTGCACCATGAACGGAATAGGGAACAGGGAAGGGGAGAGAGAGAAAACAAAGGATTACACAGGACACTAGAGTAATAATCATTGCTATTTTGATCACAACTTAAGGTTTATTTGCAATCTCTAAGAATTTCTATTAATTATATGATTTCTATATAATCATATATATATGTTACATATATATGTTATATATGTTATATGTTTTATGTTTTATGTTATATGTGCTTATATATAATTTGTTAGATTATGAACTCCCTGAAGAGTTTGACTGTCTTTTGCCTCTTTTTGTATCTGTAACACACAGATCTCTAGCATAGTGTCTGGACATAGTGTGTCATAAAGGCTTATTGATATAAATGGATCAATATTCATATATATGTGTGTATATGCACACAAATATATGCATACATACATTTATACATATCGACTTCCATTTCTATGGGTTTTAAAGTTTACAAAATACCCCCTCCCAAAAAATGTGTGTTATAGATGGATAGCTCAGAGTTTATCTCAGAGCCTTTTTTAGTCCATTAGGTCACCCATCTTTCCCATCTCTCCGGCTTAATTTTCTCAACATGCACCTTCCTCCAGTTTCATTCTCTCCTTTTCTCCTTCCCATTTCCTCTAAGCCCCAAATCACAGAACAAGAAAGGACCTTAATGATCATTTGTCAATTCTTTAATTTGATGAGTCCCAGAGAGATGAAATTACTTACCAGAAGTGGTAGAGCTAGTTAGTTGCAGAGTTGGGAATAGGCACCAGACTTCCTAACAGCCATTCTGCTATAAGCATTTCCTCCTCTCCCAATCAAATCAACTTGAATCAGAGTTTACGTATTGATTCTTACTATAGTGTTAATGTCTAAGCAAAAAAGGATTAATGTGTTATCCTTCCCAGGAATATTTGTATTTTAACCAAGGACCCATACACCTTTATAAAAGGAAATAAATATCTAATTGTGGAATTGCAGGCACCAAGACAGGCCAGTGGGGGGAGATCATTTGCAGCACAGAGCCCACAAATCACATCACCTTCTCTGCATGTGGCAGAGGCAGGCAGGCCCTTCCAGAGGCATTTGAATTGACCTCTTTGTCATCCTGTGACAGACGGGAGAGGAGGGGTCCTCAAGGAGCAGGAGACAGCCTGCTCATCAGGAAGAAGAAACAATAACATTAAGGACTTGAGGGGTTTAAAAACAGATGTGAATAGGAAACCTTCAAATCCCCCAGCCTCACCATCCCAGCATTCCTAGATCCTAGAATCTCTGAGGTGGAAGGGCCCCCAGAGACCATCAGATCTGACCTTTGTCTGAACAAGACCCTCCTCCCTTAGAACAACACTGACAAGTGATCATCCAGAGTGTGCTTAGAGATCTCCGATGAGGGGGCGGCCACTTAGGGGCAGCTCTAGTGCTGAAGAATAGTTTTCCTGATACCTAAAGCCTCAATCTGCCTCTGCAATTTTTACCACCCTCTTCCCTCCTTCATTTTGCCCTCAGGGGCCAAACAAAACAATTGTAATTACTCTTCCAAGCCAGCCCTTCAAACACTTAATGGAAGCTGCCAAAGTCCCTCCTGAGTCTTGTCTTTCCTGTGGAATCATTCCTGGTTTCTTCCATCACTTTTGCTCTGACATATTCTCCAATATGATCACCATCTTTGTCATCCCCCTGTGAACTTTTTCCAGCTTATCAACAGGGAAAGTAATAGGAACAGAGGCTCCCTTCCTGGACCCCTCATTGAAAGGAGAGGGACACTTATCTAGACACGTGCCTAGCAATGCCCGGCACATAGTAGGTGCTTAATAAATATTGGTCCATTAATTGTTTGAGATGGAGTTGAGGGAGGCAGGAAACATATCACAGTGGAATCTAGTTAGGAAGCCATTATAAAGTGATCCTGGAACTCTCAGCACAGTGCTTCAAAGCTGGGAGGGACTTTTGAATGATTTCAGATTTGTCTGCTTAAGGGTACTGAGTCCCAGAGAAGGAGAAAAAAAAAAAAAAAAAAAAAAAAAACAGCCATTGTCATATAGCCACAAAAATTGAACCCAGACCTCTGGCCTCCCAGACCAGGAAGTCTTTTTTTTTTTCTTCTTCTCCCAGACCTACTTAAAACCACAGAAGGTAAGGTTAGATCAGTAAAAATGAAGCCCCCATCAGAGAGAGCTGTGACTCCTAGGATGAAGTGTCTGGACTTTATTTCAGATTTCCAAAGGAGATGCCCCAATGGTTACTCTCTCAGGGAAGCCATCCCCACTTAATTTTCTTCTGAGATAAATGAGATGATAATCATGCAACTTTAGCATAGGCCTGGCACTTGATAGGTGATTAATAAATGCTTATTTCCTTTTTTCACCAATCTATTATACTAGATTGATTCCAGGTTCTAGAGTAGGGAAGACCAAAGTTCCAATCAGACAATTATTAGCCGTGTGATCCTGGGGCAAGCCACTTCTCTTGTATGCTTTAGTTTCCTAATTTGTAGGATGGGGATGATAACAATAGCACCTATCTCCCAGAGGTTTTGTTGGGATGTATTAAGATTATAATTGTGGGGCAGCTAGATGGATAGTGGATAGAGCACCAGCCCTGAAGTCAGGAGGACCTGAGTTCAAATCTGTCCTCACACACTTGGCACTTTCTAGCTGTGTGACCCTAGGCAAGTCAACCCCAACTGCCTCAACCCCCCCCCAAATTATAATCGTAAGGCCGTTAGCACATAATGAGCACTAGCTACTACAATTATTAATTATTTCTACATCTACTTCTATCAACACAGAAAAAGCTGTTCAGCACTGGGGGTTGGTGACAATTTTGGCCTCTAATTCCGTGCAAAGCCAATGAGTCAATACACTTGCCAACTGTGGAATTGAATGGGTGGGAGAGAGGAATGGGGAGAGACAAACAGAGTCTTCTCCCAGGTTGGGGAAGGAGGTGGATGGAGGTACATGGCTCTGTTTTTTAAGGATCCATCCATGGAGCTCAATGAATTCCTGAATCTTCAACTTAGAAGGGACCTAAGAGATCACATAGTGCAATCTGTACCTGAACAGGAGCTCTATCTACACTGAACAAACCACCGGTCTTCCATTCTTTTCCTGGCCTGTAAAGAGAGGGAGGGAGCTCATCACTTTAAAAAAAAAAAAAAAAAAAAAGATCATTCTATTGTTAGTTAGAAGGGTCTAAATCTCTTCCTGCCACTTCCTAGAAGCCTTCCCTGTTTCCCTTCCTCACCTCACCTGTCCTGTTCCACTTCTCCTTTTTGACTTCTCTTATGTTTACTCTGTTTTCCCTTCAAAGTTATTTCCCATTTATCCTGTAAAGATCTTGCTGATCCACTGTTGCCCCCCCCCCCCATGAGCTTCCAGAAGCAGAGACTAGTTTTACCTTTGTGTTCTAAGTGTACACTACCTGGCATATAGTAGGAATTTAATAAATGCTTGAGAATGTAACTTCTTTGAGAGGAGTTGCTGTTTCTTTTCTTTGGTTTTGAGGCAACTGGGGATTGTTCAGGGTCCCACAACTAGAAGTGTTCAGTGTTTGAGACCGGCTTTGAACTCGGGTCCTCCTGAATTCAGGGTGGGTGCTCTCTCCACTGCGCTATCTAGCTGCCTCGGAGCTCTTTGATTTGATTTGATTTGATTTGATTTGATTTTGTTGTTTGTTTGTTTGTTTATCATTTCTTCTAAGGTAGCAGTCCTGGAGTAGACCCTGGACTTTAGTAATGAATAGCGAAGTGCACTTGGGATAGGGAGAAAAGGGCAAATCACTTAATCTCTGTTTGCCTCCATTTTCTCAACTGGAAAATGGGGATAAGAATAGAATTCTTCCTCCTCGGATTCATCTGGAGGATCTGCTTCTAGAAATGGCAGACCATGAAATGCACATAATAAAGAATTAGGGACCGGACCTGGATTCCCTTCCACCAGGACAGACTGGTGTCTCCTCTGCAATTTAAGAGTTGAGGGTTGCCCAGATGTGTCAGAAGTTGGGTGACTTACTTCCCCAGAGAATGTACTTGACCCAAAGTCTCCCTGCGCCTGAGGCTAGCGGCCTGTCTTTCTCGGCCAGTGGCAGGTACACAGCAGGTGCTTAATAAATACTAGCTAAATAGAATCGGGGCAACTTTCCCTCTTCCTTTTCGGCCTTCTGCAGCCTGTGGAACAACGGTCCTCCGGGAGACAGGACTCGAGGCCCTTGCAGACCACTCTCGCTCTCCCATTGCTGCTCCTTTCTTTCCAGGTAAAATGAGCGCAGCTGGGGGCCTCGTCCTTTGCCCCGTCCTCGTGGGGGCCGAGTCCCTTCCCTCGCTGGCGCCGGGCGCTGCTCGGTTTCGGACCCTCCTCCCCGAAGTGCAGTGAGTCCCCGCGGCTGCCCCCGGATCAAGTGGGATCTGACCGCAGCTGGGGGCCTCGGAGTGGCGAGGAACGGCACCCTAGAGAAGGAAGGGGGCATTTTCCCGAGGAACACGGAATAGGGCTCCACTGGCTGCAGCGCCGGAGAAGGTGTGAACGAGGGGCAGGTTGGAAAGCCCAGGCCCGGAGCAAAGTGCTCCTTGCCCCCCCTGGCCTGGAGCAGGGGCCCGAGGCTGGACCGGGGCGGAGGGGAGGATCAGCCTCCTCGGCCAGCATCGGAGCTTTCCCCTGCCGCGATTACGCCCCCCAACCCCAACCCCAGAACAGCGGGCCTGCTCCCGCTCCCCCGGGCGCAACTTGAGCACCTGGAGGAGGCCGGCGGCCAATGGGAGGCGCGGTCAACCTCCGACTGGCCAATGAGCCGCGGGCCCGGTTTCTGGCCGCCGCCTCCCCCCTCCGGCTATATATAAACCGCCGGAGCCGCAGAAAGCGAAAGTGGTGGCCGGGGCTAGCGGGAGCTGTGGGAGCCGAGCCGGCGCTCTGGACAGAGGCAGGAGCCGGAGCCGGAGCCGGAGCCGAAGCCCGAGCCAGGGCCGGAGCAGGGGCAGAGGCAGAGGCGCAGACAGGGGCAGAGGCAGAGGCGCAGACTGGGGCAGGGGCAGAAGCTGCTGCCCGCCGAGCGGGAGGGGATGCTGAGCGCCCAGGAGCCTACGCCATCCGGGGTCCCGGGGACCGCGGCCGGGACCTTGGAGCCCCCGCCGCCACGCAGCCCTCGGGGCACGGCCCTGGCCCCCGCCAAGCCCCTCACCTCCTTCCTCATCCAGGACATTTTATGGGACGGGCGGGAGAGGCGCAGCGTCGGCAAGCTCAGTCCGAGTCTCGGGCCCGAGCCGGAGCCGGAGCCCCCGCCGCAGCCGGAGGCCGAATCCGTCTCCTTCTCCGGGTCCGAGAGCGGCCCGGCGCCCCAGGAGGAACAGCCGGCGAGGCCCGCCGAGGCTGAGCGGAGCGCCGAGCCGGGCTCCTCTCCATAGGGGGCAGAGCCAGGTAAGGGAGTACCGGGGCCGGAGGCCCTGCCGCCGGTCCGTCCACCATCCCACCTTTTAGAGACACCGGGACTCCTCGGAAACCGACATTAACTCCCCTCCGTGACCTTGGGCAAACACCCCCCCCCCATTCCCGAGTCTGCCCTCCCTTCTCTCTAACACGGGGGCGGCAGCGGCTGATCGCTCAGGGATCCCTCGCATTAAAGATCCCTTGCTCCCACGGCTGCCCCGCCGGGGGAGGGGAGCGGGGGGATGAGAAGGGCCCTCTTGGGAAGGCCGCTGCCCCTCTGCAGCCTTGGGCTCCCTGCCCGCCGGGCACTTCGGGACTCCGGTGCCCTGCTTTGGTGGGACGCCGTCCCTCTTCCTGCATTCCGGGAGGGGGCCAGGCCAACCCCAAAGCCCTTGCCAGCTCTAAAGTCTCCGATCCCACGATCTCTTGGCTGCTGGCGCACGCTAGAGCGCTTTCACGTCCCTCAGCGGTCCTGGGGGGGGGAACCAGACAGCGGCGGTCCTTGCCTCCCCACAGCCTCCTCTCTCCTCTTCTCTCCTCCCGGGCCCACGGTTTAAACTCCCCAGTCAACAAGAGGGGGAGATAAAGGGGGCCCTTCTTGTCTCCAATTCCTAAACCCTTCCAACCGCCCTGCTGAATGACCTCTGTGGCTCCTTTCATTCTTTGCTGCCCTCCTCACCTCCCCTCCCAGTCCGTTATTTGCCCTTAACATTCCCCTTTTAGCACTAGTGACGGGGGGAAGGGTTAGCGAGATGACCTCAGAATTCGCTGTTCTGAATCTAAGATCACTTCTAGATCCGATTTCACGAAATTCCCTGATTTCCCACGGTCTTTTCTCTCAGGGAAGATCACCGCCACCTGCTCTGAAATCTTTGGCCTTAGATAGCTTCCTTGAGCACAAAGTGAGTCCGCATACAAAGCAGGATTCGCATCTAGGTCCAACCAGCTCCCAAGCCAGTTCTCCATCTTTCTGCTTTCCACAGGCCCTGCTGACCTTATCTCACTTGATTCTCAGAACAAGCCTGGGGGAGGGGTCCATTTTAAAGATGGAGAAATTGAGGCTTACAAACAGGGGTGATCTTCCCAGTTGGGTCTCTTCTTACTTTCCATTTGTGCCTCACATCCTCCAGACTGGATGGTCTTTTAGTTCCTTTCATATTAGACATCTTTCCCCATTTGAACCTCTCCTCCTCAAAGGCAAATGCCCACTATCTCCTTTCCCCTGTCCCCTTCAGTCCCTAAGCCGTCCCCGACTCCCCAATTTGTGATAGCTGCAGTTCTGCTTTCTGTAGCCTGGATATGTCCCCCAGAATCCACAATAAGATTCAAAGATCTCAGTCAGGTTCCTCTGATGGGGAGTTCCTCAGAGATGGGGTAGACCTTCGAAATCAGCCAATCTAAATCCTTCCTGTTATTAAAAAGGAAAAACTGAGTCACAGAAATGTAGTGACAAAAAGAAAAGAAAAGAAAAGAATAGTAAAGAAAAGAAAAGAAAAGAAAGGAAGGAAAGAAGGAAGGAAGGAAGGAAGGAAGGAAGAAAGAAAGAAAGAAAGAAAGAAAGAAAGAAAGAAAGAAAGAAAGAAAGAAAGAAAGAAAGAAAGAAAGAAAGAAAGAAAGAAAGAAAGAAAGAAAGAAAGAAAGAAAGAAAGAAAGAAAGATGGGAGAGAGGGAGGGAGGGAGGGAAGGAGGGAGAGAGAGAGAGAGAGAGAGAGAGAGAGAGAGAGAGAGAGAGAGAGAGAGAGAGAGAGAGAGAGAGAGAGAGAGAGAGAGAGAGTAAAATAGACTTACACAGAAACACAGAAAACTGAGAGACAGAAATGTGTGCATAGGAGAGAGAAATAGAAACAGAGATAGAGATGAGACAGAGAAACAAAGAGACAAACACAGAGACATACAGAGTGATACAGAGAGAGGCAGGCACAGAGGGACAGGGACAAAAAGAGAGCGAGAAGAAAGCAAAGAGAAGAAGGAGAGAGGAAGGAAGTGGGAGAAGCGCCTTAATATTTGTGCTCCTCCTACGGCCAAGCTCAAGAAATTTGTAGTAGCTTCCCAGCAATGTCCTGGCAGCGTACTGTGTTAGGGACCCAGGAGCAGTCTCGCCACACGAAGAGGTCAGTTATCAGAGGCTGGCTGCCCATTTTAACCCAAGAA
This sequence comes from Sminthopsis crassicaudata, assembly GCF_048593235.1. NCBI lineage: Eukaryota > Metazoa > Chordata > Mammalia > Dasyuromorphia > Dasyuridae > Sminthopsis > Sminthopsis crassicaudata. The sequence goes on along the minus strand of NC_133618.1, from coordinate 9,524,356 downwards.
CTCACGAAATTTGAGAGCGTTAGGCACCTGCCCTAGCTGTCCGAACCCCCTCCCGGACAAGCCAGGAGTCTTAGATAAGGAAAACGCAGAATAAGAAGAATAAGAAGAGGGTCATTAACAGAATGATAATAGCTCGTGCCTAGGAGGCCACTTTTACAAAGCGCCTTCTTCACTGCAACCCCGTGGCCGTGACTATTTCCAGAGAAACAGGTCAATGGATTGTCTAGCCTTCGATCACACAGTGATGACTTTGAAACACGAAGACCTGGGTTCAAATCTCATCTGAGCACATCCTACCAATATAGTCTTGGGCTAGTTAGTCTCTTCTGCTCCCGGGGCTCAACCTGTTTTCTCCTCTTTTACTTTTTTTTTCCTCCTTTCTGAGGCTGGGGTTAAGTGACTTGACCAGGGTCACACATCTAGAGCTTCTGAGACCAGATTTGAACTCGGGTCCTCCTGTATTCAAGGCTGGTGCTCTATCCACTGCACCACCTAGCTGCCCCCTCTCCTCTTTCAAAAAAACCAGAGTCAAACTCCTTTGAGTCGCGTCCCTTCAGCCGCTACAGCTCTGGTCCCAGGACTCTCTTTTCCTCTGTCTTTTTAAACTTATTGATTTTTCAACAAGCATTTATATTTTTCTGCTAGTCCTGCACCCACTAGAGAAAAGAAAAAAGGAAAACAAAATCCTAACAACCTGCAGGCGAGCCCAACGAATCTCCCCCATCCAATACTCTTCATTGTCTCTGCTGGAAGAAATCTTGAGCTGATCTTTTTCAACTGTCTAATTTTATACAAGGGAAACTGAGGCCCAGACGTAAAGTTAGTTATTCCAGAGTATAGAATCGTTAGCATAATTGGCTGATCTTCCTTTGGGAACAAGAGTTACAAAACATATCGTGTACAAAGGATCATGGACAGCATCACCCCCACTGTACAAAACTGAAGCACCAGAAAAGTTGTCTGGCCCGGGTCCCACAGCTGCGAGTGCCCCAGCAGAGGTTCAAAGCCCACATGCCTTAGCTTCATGTAATACTCTGTGCCCTATCACCAAGAATTCGAACTCAGGTCCTCTATTTTGAAATTTGGGGGCTCCTGGGAGCGTCCTTGGAAATAAAAGCCCCCGGACCTCCCAGAAGCGATGGAAAAGAACTCGTGCTCTTCTCTCTCTCAAGGTCCTGTCTCGTTCGCTTGTAGGGCAAGGCCCGAGCTGGGAGAGGGGCGCGGAGGGCGGCGTCAGCTGCAGCTCCAGCTGCCCCGAGACTTCTTCTCTGAGCTCTCCAAAGCTCGTCCGTGACGGACACGTCCAGGGCTTTTGTGGCAGCACAGGTGTTGGAACTGGAGCGACGTTTCCGGCAGCAGTGGTACCTGTGGGCGCCCGCGCTGCAGCTCACCTACACGCTGGTGATGATCTGGTTCCGAAACCGGCGGCACAAGTGCACAAGGCAGCCGCAGGACGCGTCCTTGGTTTCTCACCTCGCAACCTTGAGTGAATCTCTTCCGCTCCGGGGGCCTTGGTTTCCTCACCGAGGAAAATAAAGGCAGCGGGCTGGACTGAGCTCTAAAATGCCTTGGAGAGCTACACCAACGGCCCGAGGCGTTGCTGCTCGCCGGAGAAACGCTCACTGCCAGCTCCCCGGGATGTGCTGGATCCATCCCTTAGTAATCACTGCTGACACTCAGATGCGCTTTTAGACAGCGCTCGGGTTTGCAGATACCTTCCTAACTCAGCGTCCTGGTGGGGGAGTTAGTCCTATCCCTGTTTTACCCGCGAGGTAGCCTCGGCGTGAAGAGAACTGTCACGGTCCCAAAGCTAGTGGCGGTCAGAGGTGGAAGCTGAACCAAGTTTCTCCTGTCTGCCAGTCCAAACTTCTCCCGATGCACCCTGGGCTCTGTGACGCTCCCTTTGGGACCGATGGAAAACTTGAAATGGATGCTTTAGATCCATTTGAATCATTTAGTTCCAATTTAATACGAAATTGGACAAGGGAGATCAGGAGAAGGAAGAGGTGAAAGTGGGATCTCTAAAGACCACGGAGCAGCCCTAGGAGGTGCAGAGCTACTGAGGGACAAACCCCCTCCCTAACTCGGGTACATCAAAGAGAGGGCGTTTCATTGGTGACAGCCCACTCCACTTTATTTCCAATATACCTAGAAAAGAGATTTCTTTCTCTTTTGTTTTTCATCCCTTTTCCTCATCCTTATGTACATGTAAATTCCAGGATGGGGTAAGTTGGGTATTTTTTGTTTGTTTGTTTGTTTACTTGTTTGTGTTTTTTTTTTCGTTTGTTTGTTTGTTTGTTTTTGTTTTTTAATGGGAAATTCTTGCACAATTCTCTATGGAAATCATTCAAAGCTTTCGTCTCATTTTTTTCTCTCAAACTACCACTTATAACTAAAAATTTTAAGGGAAGGAGAACTGAAGTTTCAAGATGGAAAGCCATGAATTCCCATTATTCCGACGCGATATTTGCAGGCAAAGGAAAAAATAATGCAGACTCTGGAGTCATTTTTATCGGGTTCCTTCTCTTCGGTTTCATCCCAAAGGTTTCTTTCAGTCCATACTGTCATACTAAGTGCATACTTAGTCCATACTAAGAAACAGGAGGTGGTAAAATAAGATGTGTCATCTAGTGATTGGCAAATAAACGTAGACTTCCCGGGATGACTATAGTTCTCCAGACAATGCCCTGAGATTAAGATTCTGAGAGATGTTTAGACTGAAAGAAAAGAAATCAAATATACACACACAAGAAAGCACGCGCGCGCGCGCGCACACACACACACACACACACACACACACACACACACACACACACTTATTAAGATCCAGGACTCAGTTGGGAAATGTTCTTTTGGTAAATGGGGTGAGAAATCCAGTCCTGATATTTTTCTCCCATTTGATTTTGAATCAATCAAAGTCTTCAAAAAGTTAAGGAGTTCAATACTTCTGAGCCATTCATTTCTCTACAGTGAAACTTGAATGTTTATTATGGACGTCACTTACTGGGATATGGGAAGGATGTGTGGTATTCTCTGTAAGGGAAGCTACGTCAACCAATGCTAATAACAGAGTTAGAGCTAGAAAGTGAGTTAGAAATCAGCTCCCCAACTTCCTTGTTGCCAGACATGTAACAAAAGGGATTTGAATCCCGATCTCCCTGATGCCCAGTAGGAAAATGATTTGTATATCTCAACATCAGATAATTCAAATGTAGAGTCAGAATAGGCAACATTTCCCCACTATGTTTTCCCTCTTTCCTACCTTATTCCAATGATGTGATCATTTCAAAAGAAATGCTAAAATTAATTTTAAAATTCATCTTGTAATGGAATTGAAATATTTTTACTTTTTACTTTAAATCGGGAGATCCAAATAAATGTTGACTGTTCAAAATGAAATCTATATTGGAGTCCAATAAAATATAGTGAGGAGTTATTGGATTCATTTACGTTACTTTTATGTTAGAGAAGGGAAGCCTCTTGTAGTGGATTGGCCTTTGATCCTTGACTGGGTGACCAAGACCAAGTTAATCTCTCACGTCCAGAGTTTTGTCTTCTAAGTTAAAGAGTTTTTCTATGACCTGTATTAGTGGCTGAAATTTTCCCATAAGGAGTTATTTGTATTGATGAATTCATCAATCTGGAAAAAAGAAAAAATAGTTTTTTAAGATGATTATCTCAGGAAATGTCTTAATGATCAAGGGAATCCAAGTTCTGCTACTGTGTTTGCAAAGTTTTGGGTCTACTCTTTTGTTATGTTGGACTCTGTGTGACTCCATTTGACAAAGATACTGGAGTGCTTTGCCATTTCCTTTGCCAATTTATTTTTACAGGTGAGGAAACTGAAGCAAAAAAGGATAAAGTAACTTGCCCAGGGACACAATGTCTGAGGGGGATTTCAACTCATGAACTCTTTCCAATTCCAAAGACCAATGTTCTGTCAACTGTGCCACTAATCTGCCCTTTTACTCATTTAGTGACTTTAGAAAGGTCCCTTACCTTTCTGAGCTCCTTTTTCCTTGTCATTGGAAGAGGTTTCACTACATGAGCTCCAAGATCCCTTCCAATGCTTTCATTAATAATGTTTGTAATCAAACCAGGCCAACTTGATATTCTTTGGAGGTTACTAGTTTTGGGAGCATTAGGTGTTTGGGGGAGGGCAGGCTCCAATAGCAAAAGCATTTGTCAGACACAGATTTCCTTGAATAGACTTGACTCCTCTCAAATTATTCCATTTCCCCCCCAAAAAAATCTCCCAAAGAATCATTTTTATTTCAGAGAAAACCAGAAATAACAAATCATCCCCAGTGGATGAAATACTGAAGTTGAGAATTAATAGCATTCATAGATTAAACCAACAGTTCATGGAGTCATCACTAAAGACCAGAGAGCATGCTAGGCAAGAAAAATTCAAGAAAAATTAACTTCTGTCAAAAAGCTAACATCTTAAAGGGATGCTAAATATAAAGGTGTAGATATGGAAGCCTAGGCAGATTGAGGGACATACTCAACTTTCTATAGCTCCTTAAGGAACATAGGCTTAAAGTTTTCAGTCTCAAAGCAAAATCTAGAAGATGGAAGAAAAGATAGACCTAATTCCATCTTCACAATACCTTGAAAGAAGGTGTTATTATTACTCCCAGTTTATAGAGGAAGAAACTAAGGCTGACAGAGTTTAAATGATTTGCCCATAATCCCACAGCTAGTGTTTGAGATAGAATTTGATCCCAAATCTTCAGACTACAAATTGACTCTTCTATTTAACTATGTTAATGGAATCTGCTAAATTCAAAAGAATGAAGGAAGGGGTTCCATAAAGTGGGAATAATAAGGGAAGGCTTCCCACAGAAGGTGGAATTAAGCTCAACCTAATTAAAGAATGGCAAAGTACAAATGAGCAGAGTTGGTTTAATAAAGTTATCCCTAGTACCATTGAGATTTTCATATATCATATACTGGCATAAAAAATTAAATGGTATTTAGGGGAAGTTTTATGGAAACCCAAAATAGGAAAAGAAGAGGAAAGATCATTAAAAAAAATTTTACAAATTGATAGATGCATAAAGTATATAGTATTGTATAATGACAATGTATTTTATCTTTTAATACCATTATTGATATATCTTCTTTGGTATGAAGAGGTTGTCAACAACAACAACAACAACAAAAAAAAAAAAACCCCACCAACTTTATGCACGTTTTCCAGATTGCAAAGAAGCCAGTCTTCTTTTATCCCTCCTGACGTAGAAGGGATAAGTGTAATATGGTTTAAGGAAAGATGCTAGATTTAAGCCCCCAAAGATTTGCATTTGAACAGCAGCTCTTGCCAGTCATTAGCTAAATGTGTAACCTTGGGGGCATCACAAGTATACTGGGCTTCAGCTCCATCATCTGTTAAATGAGAACTTTGGAAAGATAATTTCCAGCCCACGATCCTGGAGCTAGTTATTGGTATGAAACTGAAGTTTTGTGGTTGAAGGTCCTTCATTTACAGTTTCTGAGGACTGAGGAGAAAGAATAAAATAATACCAACTAACCAACCAGATTTCAAGACAAAAACTGTATTTTCACAGTAATTTTAAACTCCCACAAAGTTCAGAAAATTACAGTTCTCTTGCTTGATATTATTATTTTTTATTTAATTCTGAACTTAATATTTAAAATGAAAAAAATATATATATCATAGGGCAGAAAGAGTGGGATTGCAATAATATTAGGAATCTTTATTATTTTCTTTTAAAATATAGAAAAAGTTCAATATATCTTTCGTTTTAAAATAAATTTAAGTTTTCAATTAATATAGTCTATTTTTCTTTTCACTTACATAAAAGAAAAAGAAATCACTGTGTTAGATATGCATTGTCAAACAAAACAAATTCATATTAGCTGTATCAAAAGAAAAAATGTATAGTTCATTCCAACATGTAATTTTAAAATTGTCACATTTGTATCCTCCTTATTTCTCTAATTATCCTTTATGTGATAAAACAGCTCTTTATATTATAAATATTTCTTTAAAATCTCCACGAGGCAAATGGTAAATGTTTGGATGGCCATGGGACAACAGACACTTTGGTGCATTATTAGTGAGTCTTGCAAATTGATCCAACCGTTCTAGAAAACAACTTGGAATTAGATATTTTTTGAGTGAATTAGTTATCTTTAAATTTTTTTTTAGTTTGGTGGGGTTTATTTTATTTTATTTTAAAATAATAAATTTTATTTTGAAAGTATTTGCAAAGATAATTTTCAACATTCAACCTTGGAAAACTTTTTGTTCCAAATTTTTCTCCCTCCCCTAGACAGCAAGTAATCCAATATGTTAAACATGAGCAATTTATTGTTCTATATATATTTCCACATTTATCATGCTGCACAAGAAAAATCAAGATCAAAAAGAAAAAAATGAGACAGAAAACAAAAAGCAGGCAAACAACAACAAAAAAGGTTCTCATGTTCAATTCTCATGAGCTCTTTCTGGATGCAGATGGCTCTCTCCATTACAAGTCTATTGGAGGAATTATATATTTTTCAAAATTTTCTAAACCCATCCTTCGACCCAGAGATATCAATCCTAGATCAAAGACAGGAAAAGATCCCGTGTCTATAGAGCTTTATATATAGCAACTTTAATTTTCTTTTTTGGTGGTAGCAAAAATCTCGAAGCAAAGGAAATGCCCCAAAATATGCTTATTTATTTTTAATATGGTAGATGGGTGTAAAAATGAAATATTATTGAACTAGAAAGAATAAGAAACATGAAGAATTTAGAGGAAATTGGGAAGACTTGGATTGAAGCAAAATGATATGAGCAGAACCAGGAAAGCAAGATATATAATGATTAGAATGATGCAAACATGAACATCGAAAGGCAAGCCATGTCTGACCAGTATTGATCAGTCTTAATTCTCATAGCAATGAAGAATGCCTCTCTTCTCTTAGCAGCTCCAAGTGATGAATGAAGCTCATGTGATCATATATAGGATGGATATTCCTTTGTTTTGATTATCTTCAGGTTTTTGTGAAAAGGAAGGGATTTTTTTTTTTTTTTACTATTTGAGCAGAATCATTTAGAGGTTATAACAATCAAAAAAGGCATAAGTAAAACTTACACTTAAAATTATTCACTTAACATATGTAAAAATTGCCAAACTGTAAGGACAAGATTTGCCTTCTCTAAATTTCCACGGGGGAAATGACTTGCTCATTTGACACATACCTGTGATCTCTCTTCAAGTTTCAGTTTGTCTTGGCTCAATTTTGTTCAGAAGGAATGGGAGGGAAGGAAGGGAATGAGAGGGGAAAGAAAAACTCTTCTACTTTTCTGACAGACCTATCTCTCTGTTAAGATTATTTTAAAAGGCTATTCTCCTTGCAGCATCCTCCCCCAAAGTCCCTCTGTCAATTTTCCATGCCTGTAATCTTCCCATCAAAATCTGCTCCTTTTGTGTGGGCTACCCTTCTCAACAACTTCTTATCCTTGTAAGAGGTTTCAGCAAGCAAGATCTCCGGAAATAATCAATCTTTTATCTCTGGAACCCACTCAGACCCATAAGTGCAGTCACCTCTGAATGTTCACAACCTCCAGAGATGGGAAGTAATTGACCTCTAAAGAAAACAAAAAAGGTCTCAGGAAAGATAGCCTCAGTCCTTTCCTGACAGTCTTGAATCAGGGGGCTAACCTAGGGCAGGTGGATAAGTCAATAAAATCTCAGACTTCCTGACTCCTCTTGGCCTCCTTTCCCCTTTCCTTCCATCCTTCCCTCTTTGCAGATTCCCAACGAGTCCAGCTTTCTCCTGAGATCAGCTTTAGATCACCTGTAGTTCACACCTCAGGTCTGATGTATGGAATCCTCAGAGGATAATAAGTATCTAATAAGGATTATTATCATTTCAAATTATTGAATTCTCATATTTCAATGGGGTCAGACATACTAATAAAGTATTAATAAATGATTGTTATTAATATTGAAAACCATTTAACTTTTTTTGATCATTGGATTTCAGATAAAAAGTCCTAGGATAAGTTGATATGTTTTTTTTTTTTTAATTTAATTCTGACTTCATGAATTCATTTGGGGTTTTCTCAGCAAATATACTGGAGTGGTTTGTCATTTCATTCTCAAGCTCACTTTATCGAGGAAACTGAGGCAAACGGATTGAGTGATTTGCCTTGAGCCATAGACCTACTAAGTGTCTGAGGTTAGATTTGAAGCCATGGAGAGGGGTCTTCCTGACTCTAGGTGGGGCACCCTATTCACTGCCCTGCACAGCAGTAGTAGTTGCTCCTGCTACCAATAATTTTTGGTATTTAGTCTTCTATAATCTGTTGCATGGTTAAATCACGTAACTTTTAAAAACACATAATTGAACAAAAGCATTAAACTGTCAGCTCCATCTCTGTAGGGTCAAATATCCTTGCTATTTCCTAAAATAATTTCGCTTCGATAATATTCATTTTAGCAGTTTATTGGCTAAGTTCTCCAGGATTTTTAAGGTCTGTATTTGTGCTATTTCTTTATTACACCAAAATATTCCATTATCTTTATGATAAATAATTTGTAAACCCACAAAAAGTGCTTCTAAATATTTTGGTATATTTCTATGCTTTCTTATCAATGAAGTAGAATCTCTGGAGCAAAGAATAATGGACATGTTAGGCATTTTGCATAATTTCAAATTGCTTTCCAACACAATTTCACTGAATTATAACTCTCCCAAACATGGCCCAGTGTGTCTATCTATTCCTTCAAAGAAAGGAATAATCTTGCACCAGAGTGGAGGTTAGTAACATGCTTTACTAATGCTCATGCATTCCTGCAAGATGTATAAGCCAATAATTCTGCATCTCATCTGGCCTGCTTTCCAGTTTTCCAAAGAAGCTCAAGTTTCACTCTGACCTTTGGTGTGCTCACTCTGTCATTCATTATACTTACTGTATACAAAATTCCTTTTTCATATGTGATCCAACTTGAATTGAACTTCTTTTGATTGCACAAATAACCAGAAAATTTCCACATCCTTCTTTAGAATACTCCCTCCCTTGGATTTCTTGACTTGTGAAGCCCCTAAAGTAGAATTCTTGATTTATGGGGATTTAAAATTTTTCTCTTTCTGTTGCTTTGACTCTTTTCCTTGACTTAACTTTTTGTATTTCACTTCCCATTGTGGTTTAAGAGTATCAAGAATTGCTGATGTCTTGTTCCTTTCCACATTTCATTACATAACTTTTCCTTTGTACTGCCTTTAATTGAATGTTTTAGTGTCCAAGTTTTCTACTTGCAGGTAACAGATTGAGATCGATGCAATCCTCCCATTTTTTTCCCATGGGTCCTCATTAGTTTTCTCAAGCTACTTCTGCCATGGTAAATCCTTGCCATAACAACAAACAATTGCAAAAGACATTACATGCAAGTCCTGGAATATTTTTAATACTCTGCCAAATATTGTAAGTGAATGTGTTCATGACGTTTATGAACCATGTTTAGAGCCAGTTTTTTAAACCATTCTGTTTTGGTATGATTGGTCTCTTAGTTGGATTCCATCAGACTCAAAAAGGACTTTGAAATTTGAAAGGAAATGATTTCTTATTGCACAAGAATAATCAGTTCTGTTTATTCAGCACAGTCTGTTCAGGCATTCTCCATTCATCATCTTTTCTTGCCTTTTTTAAATAAACAAATTTTAGCATTCATTTTTAACAGTCATTTTCTACACCCTCTTCATCATTCATCATTTTTTTGGTCATATTAGTTAATCTGATAGACAGTTGTTTTATTTTGCATTTCTCTATTCAAAAGTGATTTGGACAACTTCATCCATCTATCCACTTTTCAAAATCATGAGGGACTATTTTTGCAAGTGAATACAACATTTATGAAACAATGCAAAGCATTGTGTAAACTTTTGGATATACAAATAAAGACAGACCTTGCTCTTAAGGAACACACACTCTAATGTGGGTAGGGGATGCAGAGAGGGAAGAAAAGAACACTTAGGGAAGGTTTCAGCTCCTAATAAGAGGGAAAGGTCTTATGACCCTCGGGGTACATTGAGAAAGCAGATGCTAATACTTTAATGTCATTTCCATTGATAAAATCATAGCATTGCTTGATAATGCTGAGGACTTTTGTTGGCAAAGACTTTTAATTCTGAGTCTCAGTTGTTGTGGTTGTGTCAGGAGCAATTGAAAGGCTATGTGTCGACAGAGGCTGCTTCCCAGGAGGAGGGTTGCAGATACTGGATTGGAAATTGTTAGTCCTAAATTTCTTGGGTTCCAGATCTTGGGCTTTATCCATCAGAATCTGAGGCACTCAAGATGAGGGAATAGTCTGATCTGCCTCATATATGTTGCCTCTCATTTTCCCCACCAGGTACTTGATAATTCTAGGCTTTCCCTCCCTTGTGACTGGCAGTTGGTTGGCTAATTGTGAGAAGGTCTGTTCCCTTCATCATGCTTATGGCCGTGAGGGCTAGTCTAGAAGCAATAATTTTGGTCTGGTAAGCGTAACCTTGTCTAATCTATCTAGGTATAGATACTTAAAACAGTGTAACTCTGGGTAGTTCGGGTTACCCTCTTTGCTTCATGTCCATCATCTATAAAATCTACTAAATGATTAGGGAAGGAAAGGGCACATCAGTTTCTCTAACAAGAAAAATCTCAAATGTGGACAGTCCGAAGTGAATAAAATTAATGAAGAACAACAAAAATACAAGTCAAATAAATACTAGATATTTTCTTCATTTTATATTAAAGAAAGCAAAATGGAAAGTTGACTACAATTCAAGGGGAATGTTTTGCAACATGTTGAAATCTATGGCCATTGTAGTGCTATAAATTCTAAGAGGAAATGAAGCATAAAACTACAGGACCAGATTGCTCAGGTATGATTTCCAGTAATTGAGGAAATATTGACATTGTTAAAAAAAAATACCTGAACGTAGCATAAAAGAATCCAAAAGAGTGGGGATTGAACCCCTCAACTTTCAGGGTGGAAAGTCTAGTCTCCAGTTGCTAAGCAGGGAGACTCTTGTTGAAAGGATAGAGTGAACACAGAAAAGGAGGAGTTGAGAACTCCCTGGAGAAATGATCATGGATAGGAATAGCAGCAAGCTCCAAGATGAGAGCCCACTGCACACAGAGTCATGGGACCAGGCTTTGTTCCTGGAAGCGGGGGGCCAGGGGAAAAGATGGGCTGGATGGGGTCTGTGAAGGGAATAGAATGGAATTTATAAATAAGAGAACTTTGGAGAACATTGTAAAAGGCCAAAGTCCCAGGGGAATATTCCAAGAACACCCCAACCCGAGGTAGAGGGCCTTTGATTCGATGGTTCAGTGGCCCAGGATAGGTCTGTAAATAGTATTCTCCTTCTTTCTTGACACAGCGAAGCAAGAAAGCAAAGTCACAGGAGTCCATGTCCCTGGTCCTTTTCCTCCTCAAGTAGGGGGTGTAGATCCCCAGGACCCACTGAGGCAGTTGAGTCACATCCACCTCCCAGTACTGACTGCCCGAGCTGAAGGCTTGCCCAGCAAACACAGCATGGCAAGAAGGGTCCTCAGTCTCCTCTGGCCAGTCCTCTCCAGCCTTGGCACTCTTGAGGTCCTCAGAAACAGAAACACAGGAAGCAGCTGATGTGGTGTCCATGGTGAGGTCCACTCGGAATCTGTGGAGCATCTAGATCAGGCCAGGGATGGGATATTCTCTCAGTTCTGGGGTGACAGCCTTGGCCCTTTGGGCCAACACAGCCTCGCTCCTCCCCAGCAGCTGCTTGGCATCTTGCAGCAGATCCAGATTGGCTTGGCGGCCCGCTTCCTGCAGCTCTTGCATGAGTTCCTGTAGGCTCTGTATGTGCTGGGAGAGTCTGTCCTGGCTGGCCTTCTGGTCTTGCCTCATCCTGTCAAGGCATCGCTTCTCTTCCTCCATCAGTAACTGGTGAAGTTGGAAGAATGTAGTGAGCTGTTGTCTCCAGAAGCTGCCGGATCACTCTCTGGGAAGAGATCTGCTGTGTCTACTCAAATCTCTCCGACAGATTCTTCTTCCTGTAACGAACCGTTGTCTCCAGGCAGTTGCTGTTAACTCTTGTCCAAAGAAATGACTTCCCTTCCTGCAGAGAGCCCCGTCAAGCCTGATGCAATTCAGAGTCTTCTCTTGAATCCTGGCTCCCAGCCAATGAGCTTGCCCCCTCTATCAAGTCAACCTGAGTTCTCACCTTGTATTGTCCAGAAAACCTGAATTCTCACCTTGTCACTATCCAGACAACCTCAGTTCTCACTTAGTAATCCTAACATCTCCCCCTTTCTTTTGATTTAGAACATAGGACAGTCATGACCTTGAAACATAAATCCATCAATATGGGAAGTATTACAGATAATTACATAAATTACATAAGCATATAGTAACATAACGCATGCTAGAAGTATATAACATAATCAAATAATCATAAATTGAAAATTTATAAATGTCCATAAGTCCATTGTCCATTATTCTCATCTTGTGTGAGGAAGTCCAATGATTCCTGCTGGTTTTTAAAGTTCTTTAACAGTCTTCTTATTATCCATGCTCTTTCAGTGTCAGATGTTTCTTAGATCTTCTCCTTTATTTTGAGGTCTTTCTCTTTTTCTGTCTCTCTCTGATGGACAAGGCGAATATGACTCGTTGGCACCCATCTGATTCCTTCTCCTGCTGAAGAAATACAAGCAAACCCTCTCTCCCAGGCAGTTAACCTATCTAATTTCCTTCTATTTACCACTTTCTAAATCTCTTCTCATCATCTGGCAATTACATTGGAATTGTTTGCACTGGACACAGCCCTGTTGGTTTAAAAGGCCTGTATTCTCCCCAAGTGTAATCCATTTTTGCAATCTGATTGCCTTTTGGCTGACTGATTGGGTAATCCCTTTCTTCCATGTGATTGTTTTTCAGCTGATTGATTAAATCAGAGTCCTGGCCTTCTAAAGGCTCTTTGGGTGTAACATCAGCTGCCATCATGCCCCAAGTCTTTTTTGCCTGGGGCCCTGGACCTGGGCCCCTCATCCCATTTTCCTGAATTATTCTACACTCTGATGCCCAATGGAGTCCTCTGTTGCATTTTGGACATGGGGTTTTAGGTCTTCTCTCACCCTGTCTTCTCACTGTATCTCCATATCTACACTGAGCTCTTAGATGCCCAATTTTTCCACATTGAAAACATCGCCGAGTTTCTCTAGAAGGCCCTTGCCAGGAGGGACCCTGTCTTTCCACATTCATCATTGTCCGGGTGTAAAAAGCATTTGTTCCCACTGTAGCACAGCGTCTTATGATCTCCTCTAAAGGAGCATCTTTGTCTAATCCCCATATAATTCTTTTGCAAATCTCATTGGCATTTTCCTTAGCCAGATGTCTGGTCATTATTTCTGTAGCTGAATTTTCTCCAATAGTTCTTTTGACAGCAGTTTGCAAACGTCCCACAAAATCTGCAAAAGGTTCATTGGGACCTTGCTGTATTTTAGTGAAAGCCTCTCCACGATCTTTCTGTCCAGGAAGGACACCCCAAGCTTTTATTGCAGCCTTAGCAATTTGCTCATATATTGTCATGGTATAATTAATCTGTTCCGAATTCTCTCCATACTGACCTTCACCAGCTAAGTGCTCAAAAGTGAATTGTGTGTTAACTCCTATTTCCAAATTGCATCTGACTTGAATTTTACATAATTCATGAAATTCCGCAAGCCATAATAAATTTTCTCCAGGTTCCAGACATGTCCTTGCTATGGATTTCCAATCATTCGGGGTTAGGACTTCATAAGACAAACCATCTAGTAACATTTTGACATAAGCTGATGTAGCCCCATAAAGGGTACAACCTTTTTTCAAATCCTTAATTTTATTCAAATCTAAAGGTGCATATCTTCTCCTTTTTTTACCTACAGAGTCAGTATTTTCAATCACAGGATATGCATGTATAAAATCACTTATATCCTGTCCTTCTCTCTTAGCTTTAACCAATGCTTTTTCTAATCTTGTCATAGGCTTAGGCTTCTTCACAGGCAATTCTGTTTGTGTTTCTGCCTCTTCCCCTCTTTCTTCCTCCATCTCTGAAGGTGGGGTTGATGTGGGCCTGTCAATAATCTGTTCTCTAGGCAGGGTTAAAGCTTCTTCAAGAGAATCATACCATAATTCCTCATTTAAATCCTCTTGCTCTAGGGAAAGATCTTGATCTTTCCTTTTTTCCTCACACTTCCTCCTCTGTTCATTTTTAGAACTTTTCCTTCTCCTACAACTTGCTTGATAGTTTAAGGCTAATTGAACTATGTTGTAGATATAAAATACTTCTGCAGAAATTGAAGAGGCCCATTTTTTGCTTGAAATTCTTTCATTTCATATCCCACTAGCTTCCATTTATCTACATCTATCTTTTCTTCCTCTAAGAACCAAGGGGATGTGCGTCTTAATGCAGCCAAGAGTTTAGCTTGGGATTACTAGGAAGAGAACTGCTGTGTCTACTCAAATCTTTCCGACAGATTCTTCTTCCTGTAACGAACCGTTGTCTCCAGGCAGTTGCTGTTAACTCTTGTCCAAAGAAGTGACTTCCCTTCCTGCAGAGAGCCCCGTCAAGCCTGATGCAATTCAGAGTCTTCTCTTGAATCCTGGCTCTGAATCTCCTCCAGCTCTTATCCTTCTCCAGGCCGATCTGCCCTCTGCGCCCAGTGCTGTCTCTTTTTATCCTCCCAGAGAATGGGCGTGGGATAATGCAAGGGCTTCTGGGAAGAACCACCCCAGCCAATGAGCTTGCCCCCTCTATCAAGTCAACCTGAGTTCTCACCTTGTAATTGTCCAGAAAACCTGAATTCTCACCTTGTCACTATCCAGACAACCTCAGTTCTCACTTAGTAATCCTAACAGAAGAATTCTCCCCTGATCATCCAGTCCCAGTCAATAGCAGGTCTCTTCACCTGAGCAAGAAGTTGCTCACCTTCCTCCAGATGTTCCTCCAAACGACTGTGAATGTGCTGAAGCTCCCTTCTGTATTTGTCAGCAGCCTCCTGCACGGGGGCAATTTTGTGAGCCCCATGCTCTGGGCTTTCAACACATGTCACACACAGGGCTGTCTGGTCCTTCTCACAGAACAGCTTGAAGAGTTTCTTGTGAGTGACACACTGGCTCTGTCCTTGAGTGCTCTGAAAAATCTTGGAGCTGAGCTCTTTGCCCAGCTCAGTCAACTCTGCTAGGCGCCTGTTCACCAACTGGAGTTCCCTGCCCTGGGAAACTTGCCTGCATTCGGGACAGGAGAAAGTTGGGGCTCCACCTCTCCAGCTGGAGGAGAGACAAGCTTGACAGAAACTGTGCCCGCACCCAATGGTGACAGGCTCACAGAAGTAGCCCCTGCAGATGCTACAGGTGATCTCACTCTGCAGTTCCTGCAGAAATTTCACAATAGCAGCCATTCTCTCTCTCTCTCTCTCTCTCTCTCTCTCTCTCTCTCTCTCTCTCTCTCTCTCTCTCTCTCTCTCTCTCTCTCTCTCTCTCTCTCTCTCTCTCTCTCTCGTGTGCAGCAACCAGAAGAAGAGTCTTCCTTGACACTGAAGGCAGAGCTGAGCACAACTCTCAATGGGAGTCCTTCTGTGGGAGGAGGTCTCTTTTCTGTAGAATCTTTTCCTCTCAGAGCAGGTTTCTTGGGCAGCTTTTGGAGCCTCCAGCCAAAGCGAAAGTAGAATCTCCAATCCTCTTCTTCCCTAATCCTGGCTCGGAGTCTCCTCCAGCTCTGGTCCTTATCCCAATCCAGAATGCTCTTCAGACTCAATGTTGCCTCTTTTTATCCTCCCAGAGAATGGCCTTGTGGGTACTCCCAGGGGCTGATGGGAACTCCTACAACCAATGAACTTGGTCCTTTTAAAGGTGTCAACTCCTTTTCAGAAGTCTAAAGGTGTAAACTCCTTTTAAAGGTTTAAAGGTGTGAACTCTGAGCTACAGAATTGTTTAGACAACCTGAATTAGCACTTAATAAACCTAACATCAACCCCTTTCTTTTGATTTAGAACACAGGGTGCTCATGACCTTGAAACAGGTAGACAAAAATCCATCAATATGGAAGATATTACACATAATTACATAAGGACATGGTAACATAACACACAAATAACATGATCAAATAATCATCAATTGAGAATTTAGACATGTCCCTAAGTCCATTGTCCATTAGTTAATGTGCCAGAAATCCAATAATTCCTGCACGATTTAAAGTCCTATGATAGTCTTCATCAACAATTTTTCATCTCAAGGATGCCATACTCACAGTTCCTATCTTCGTTTAATAAGGTTACACTTCCGAAATTAAAGTTGAGTGAAGATTTCCAATGGCTTTGTGTCCTTCAGCTTTCCTCTCTTTAGATTTGGTTAACGAGTCAACTTCTGCTCATATTTCACTAAATTCGGGTTTAGAAATAGAATCACAAAGGCTGCATGGCCACTTACTGGGAATGTTACAGGGGTCTTCTTCTCCCCAGCATCCGAGCTCCTCCCAATTCAAAATCTCTGAGTCTATTACCATTATGAGAGGAGGGAGGGAACTAGGAGCCAGTGTGGTGAGCACAAGAGTGAGGGGGCTTTAATGCTGCCTGTACCACCTGGGTGCCTTGAGGCTAATCACTTTCCTTCTGGGAGCTTTTTCATTGACAAAAGTGAAGAAATTCAACTCTGGCGTCCTTCTAGCTCTCTTATCTACATATGGCACTTGTGAGTCATTGAACTAGAACCCAGGTTTCACTTCTAGTCCTGTGGTTTTTCCATCAGATACCAGGCACAAAAATCAAGGTATCCTCCCCCACCCTCAATATATTTAATATCACAAAATGAAGGAAGAGAGTGAGGAAGTGAAGGGATTGTATTCACAAGGGAATATGGAGACAGAGACAGAGACAGAAGAGAGAGAGAGAGGAGAGAGAGAGGAGAGAGAGAGAGAGAGAGAGAGAGAGAGAGAGAGACAGAGAGAGAGAAGAGAGAGACAGAGAGAGAGAGACAGAGAGAGAGAGAGAGAGAGAGAGAGAGAGAGAGAGAGAGAGAGAGAGAGAGAGAGAGAGAGAGAGAGAAGGGTGAGAGGAAGAGGGTGAAGGAACAGGAAAGGGAGGAGGAGGGAGAGGGAGAGGGGGAGGGAGGGGCAGAGAGTTGCAGGGAGGGAAGGACAGACACAGACAGAGACCAAGACAGAGGGACAAAGAGAGAGGTGAGGGAAGCAGGAAGGGAGAGCGAGAGACTAGAACAGAAAAGGGGAGGGGGAGCAGAAAGGACAGAAACACTTCAGAAACAGAGAATCTCTATCAGATTGACTAAGAAGTGAATTACAAAGAATCACTTTAATTGAAAGTTGGCCAAAATACACGACTGACCTCTTAACCACTTTGGAGATGGGGTGTGAGGGGGGAGTGCATGCCAACCAAGGAAAAGAGAGACAGGGAGATGCAGAGACAGATTCAGAGAGAGGACATTAGACGGGGAAAGGGAAAGAAAGAAGGGGCCAAAAGACACAGAAAAAGATGAAGAAGAAAAAGAGGAGAGAGTGTCAGAGATTGAGACAG
>NC_133618.1:9489906-9504906 GCF_048593235.1 Sminthopsis crassicaudata | reverse complement strand
CTCTCTCTGTCTCGTCTCTCTCTGTCTCTTTGTCTGTTTTTTTTCTGTTTCTGTCTGTCTCTGTCTCTGCCTCTCTGTCTCTCTCTCTCTGTCTCTTGGTCTATTTCTCTCTCTCTCTCTCTCTCTCTCTCTCTCATCTCTCTCTCTCTCTCTCTCTCTCTCTCTCTCTCTGTCTCTTTGTCTGTTTCTTTCTGTTTCTGTCTGTCTCTGTCTGTCTCTGCCTCTGTCTCTGTCTCTCTGTCTCTTCTCTGTCTCTCTCTCTCTCTCTCTCTCTCTCTCTCTCTCTCTCTCTCTCTCTCTGTGTCTCTTTGTCTGTTTCTTTCTGTCTCTGTGTCGGTCTCTGTCTGTCTCTGTCTCTGTCTCTCTCTCATATATTGGTTCATATATGCAAATCAGAACCTTCCAAATAAGTGCCAAGAAAAAGCCCTCCCCCTGGTTTCCAGTTCAGAAGCTCAGTCCCTATAACCCAAGCTGGAATCCTGGCTTGGCCCCTTAACACCTGGGGATCCCAGGGAGCCACCCCCCCTCTGGTCCCGAGGACTAGGGGTGGGGGGTGGATGGTCCAGGGTCTGAAGATGGGAGAGGTCCCTTTACTGCCTCTCCATCCTGGGCTCAGGAAGTGCCTTTGGGCTCTGGGAGCCCACAGGCCACATTCTCACTTGTCTTACTTCGCCAACTCGGAGCCAAAGCGTAAGAGATGATTGGAAACAGTCTTGCTTGGAATCCCGACTGGAGCCGGTCCATGTTTCTGTCTCCTTGGTGATCGTCTCCACTTTTCCTCTTTGGGGCTTTGGGTCCACGGAGTGGGAGGGGGCGGGTGGCAAGGGGGCCCTTCCCCTCCTCAGCCACGTCTCTCAGGAAGGCTGAGGCTGAATTACGGTGTTTTTAAACTGGCTTCACTCAGGATGTGTGGGGTCTTCCAGTGATTGTCCAAATGATTCTGGACTGGGCGGCCTGGGCCACCCCGACGTTACTTCCTCATCCTAACTCAGCTCTCATTTTCAGCTTTGGGGAAACCGAATACGCCGGCTACATATTTTGTTTAACACGATGCCAAAGTACACGTTTGTTTTGGAAAGACAGAAGAGCCCTGACTTTTGTTTTATTTTTGAAACTTATGAGATAACTGTTCTCTTCCATCATACAGGGATCTAAAAACCGTGTGTTTCCTGAGTGTGGCCCAAAGGGGCATTAGCATTTATTCCTTTGCAACACAAGCTGGTGTTTAAAAAACTCCGCTTTCTGTCCCTAAGCACCCCTACTGCCATCCATTATCTCCTCCCTGCTCCGAGTTTGAGGCTGACCTATTGTGGGGAGGAGAGGGGGAGAGAAGGAAGAAGAGATTAGAATGCCGAAGCTCTGGGTTCAAATCCAAGTTTGGATGGCTGGAAATTGGCCAAGCAAATCCAGCCTTTGGGGCTCAGTTTTTGAATCATCAAAAAAGAAGACTGGAATAGGTAAAAAAATATAGGATCCAGTGATGGGTTCAAGTCACCTTAAAAAGGTCATCGTTTTCCTCCCTGCCCCCACCCAGACTTCATTTATTTTTTTCTGTAAAATGCGCACTTTAAACGAGGTCATTTGTTACTCTCTCTGTGTATGTAAGTACGCACATATGTGGATTTGTATGTATATATGTCTATATATCGTAATACACATATACATAGAGGAAAGTAGAAATTTAAAAAATATTTTATCGGTTTCTTCCATTACTCTTACTTCTCATGAAATCTCTCTTTTTCCTATTGCCATTGACTTCCTTAGTATATGTGCTTAGAAGTAATGCTGCTGTCAGAGAACAGGAACAACTTATTGACTTTCCAACTATGATTTTAATTGTCTTCCATAATAGGGAGACCCAGTCATAACTCCCCCATCAACCCATTAATGTCTGTCCTTACATTGCCCTTTGAATCTCTAATAGTTTGACTTTTTCTCATCTTTTTTTATGATGATGTCTAAGGCGCTTGAATAGTCTTTGTTCTAGGTAATTTCCCAGATCTGACAACTCCGGTTGCTAAAGCTTTTTCTAGTCTTGCACCTTCTTTATGTGTCTCTCAGCTTTGCCATTTTGTGTTCTAAGGCGTCTTCTAGAATATTTTCTACTTTCTGTTCCAGAGTCCTTCCCAGTTCTTCTATGTTCTAAGGTCTCCTCTCGTTCTGATATTATGTGTTCTAAGGATTCTTGACAATGTTCTATGTTCTATGTTCTAAAATGCCAGTCATGCCCTTTCTGCTCCAACCTTTTGTGGTTAAATTTCCCTCCTCCCTCTTACTTTTAGTGTTCTATAGTCTCTTCCAGCCAGTTCCGGAGTTCCTCCCAGCTTTGAAATTCTGTGTTCTCTTCAAAGATTCTAGTTCTAATATTCTCTGCTCTGAGTCTCCCAACTAAGACATTCTGTATTTGATGTTTGCTGGATCCTACCAGTGCTGATCTTTTATTTCCTGTAATTTAACGTCCAGCCAGGATTCTGATCCACTCTACAACACCCAAATCTACCCTGTGAATGAAGAGTGCTTTTTCTTAGAAATCCCGATTGGAAGTAAATGTGTTATAATCATTACTCCTTTCCAGGGGAATTGCACGCCTTTGAATCTGTTGCTTTTTTCTCACTTCAGAAAAGCTAGTCAGAATGCTGGCTCTGGAAAGTACACTGGCCTCTCTGTCAGCCGCGGCTGTATTGTTCCCTGGTAGCTTTGATCCACCATTTCCTTCTCTTTGTAGGACTTTGCTGGTACAACTCAGAGCATGCCTTGTAAAAGATCCAAATAGATTCACAGAAAACAAATCCACTGTTCCTGTCAAGGCGGCATCAAACAGCCCACTTGGGGCCCAAGTTCATTAGCGCTTATTACTTTGATGAGATCACCGGCAATTTGCCCCTTTCCTTTCTAGCATAGAGCAATTTTGCCTTCGAAATGCTGCTTCTAACGAGGGATTCTTGGCAGGGGCAACTGGAGGCCAAATCTCCAGGCACTTTCTTGCTTAACTCTTCCCATGCTGGCATTTTCCAGGTGCCCAAGTGCTTGGGAAGATGGAGCCAGCCCCAGGGACTTCGGAAGGTTCCCTGGGAAGTTGAAGATTTCTTCACTATTTTCCTGGTTTGATGACTGGATTTGAATTTCCATTATTCTGCTGATCACTAATGAGGGTTTTCTCTCCCCCTTTTCCCCTCCTTTTTTCTTTCTTTTGGCCAGAGACATTTGTGAGAGCCTAATTCACATATGCTCTCTGTGACTTTAAGCTTTGCTCTTTACTGCACTCCCCAAGCGTGTCAAGTGCCTGCTAATGCCCTTCCTATCTCACTAGCTTTCTTCCTTCCTACATTTCTCACTGGCTTTGAGATCAGTGATATGGGTCATCTTGTTGCCCTTGAGCCAGACCCCCCACCCTCTGCTCCCACCCCACCCCATCTCCCCAGGCTCTAAACTTTTCCCTGATTATTTTCTATTCTTGGAACTCTCTCCTGCCTCATCTCCTAAATATTCTGATCTCCTTCACTTCTCAGATAAAACTGTCCCTTCTACAAGAAGCCTTCCCCATCTTTTTTCATGCTGGCACCTTCCCTATTAATTCCAATTTCTCTTGCACATATCGGCTTTGTATATATTTACATATACATGTATAATGTCAATAGTTACTTGTGTACATGTCCTTAAGGACAAGCCTTTCTGTAGCATAATATTTTGTCTCACAATACCGTCGGTCACATAGTAAGTTAATAAAAGCTTGCTCAATTGAATTGATTTGAATATCTGTGGCAAGGTAAGCCCTATTCTACATCTTTCCAGCCATAAATGTTCCCTTGAAAAGCTAGGCCTGGAGAAACTTACATGAACTGATGCTGAGTGAAATCAGTAGAACCATTATATACTTTAACAACAATACTATATGAGGATCAATTCTGATGGACGTGGCCCTCTTCAACAATGAGAGGATCCAAATCAGTTCCAATTGATCAGTAATGAACAGAACCAGCTACACCCAGTAAAAGAACACCGGGAAATGAGTGTGGACTGTTTGCATTTTTGTTTTTCTTCCCAGGTTATTTTTATCTTACCTTCTTTTTAAATCCAATCTTTCTAATGCAGCAAGATAACTGTATAAATATAAATATATATGTATATATATATACATATACATATGTATATGTACATATATGTGTATATATATACATATACATATGTATATGTATATATATATATGTGTATATATATATATTATATATATATATATATATATATATATATATATATATAGTATTTAACTTATGCTGTAACATATTTAACATGTATGGGACTACCTGCCATCTAGGGGAGGGAGTGGAGAGAAGGGGGGGAGTTGAAACAGAAGTTTTTGCAAGGGTCAGTGTTGAAAAATTACCCATGCATATGCTTTGTATATAAAAAGATATTAAAAATTGTAAAAGAAAGAAAGAAAGAAAGTAAGAAAGAAAAGAAAGAGAAAAGAAAAGAAAAGAAAAGAAAAGAAAAGGAAAGAAAAGAAAAGAAAAGAAAAGTAAGCATCTAGAAATGGAACCTTTACTGATTATTGTATCAATAGGTTTAGATTACCACTTACTAGAAGAATCCTTCCAGATTAGCTCTGGAGGATAGAACTGATAGAAGTCAGTTTTCTCGTCTTTAAAATGGGGAGAAGGAATCCTAACTCATATAATTTCAGAGCCAATTCACCTATTTCATATCTGAACAAGAACTCTATCCATGTCATCTGACAATTGTTTTAACCTCCAAGAATTTTTTTTTTTAATTTTGATTATTGATGTTTTAACCATGCTTCCTCTTAGAGCTTTGAAACAAATAAACATCAACAGCAAAACTTCACGGATCTTAAGATCCTTTAGAAATGGGTTGTTTTAACCACACAGGAACGACATAAACATTTGAAAACTTCTAAAGGAAAAAACAAACAAACAAACAAACAAAAATCTCCTTTCTTCCTCTAACTCATTTGCTCAACATTGGCTCTGCCAAAGTGTACTATCCCTCAGAAGCCTATGCTATCCAGAAGCAAAATGGCAGCAGAGTATCACGAAGTCAAAGGACACTCAAAATCGGCGGTCTTCAGCACTTATTTTGGTTCTCTCTTCCAGTCTGCCAATCATGAGTTGCCTTTTCCATAGACTTTGCTTCCGGGGCCTATATATACAGTGCATGAAGTCTGTTCAACTCAATGATGGGTGGATGGTTTTTCCCCTCACAGTATTTTCTATTTTCAGCCTTTCAGAAAATAAAACAAATACTTTCTTGAAAATATCTTCTGCTCCAATGGGGATGTTTTGAATTGTCTGGATTCTTTACGTATTTACATAGATTCTTTTTTCCCCTTTGGCATCTGAGTGGTTCAAGTCAGA
Organism: Sminthopsis crassicaudata; assembly: GCF_048593235.1. NCBI lineage: Eukaryota > Metazoa > Chordata > Mammalia > Dasyuromorphia > Dasyuridae > Sminthopsis > Sminthopsis crassicaudata. The sequence goes on along the minus strand of NC_133618.1, from coordinate 9,499,531 downwards.
AACTAGATCCAAATGGAGGGTCCTTTGCAGAAGATCTAGTCCAGCTAATTATCTCAGGCAGGAGAACCCTTCCAGTATTGCCCAGATGATTATTTACTTTCTGCTGTAACATTTCCAATGATGGGGAGTTCATTAGTTGTCAAAGAACTACAGAAGTAAAGATTTCAAGCTGTAAGGAAACTTAGAATCCATGGAATCTAGCTCTTAGGCAGCAAAGTCCAGTGAGTCTTGCAAGATCACAGAGCTAGTGTGAACCAGAGGTAAGACCGGAACCCATATTTCCTATTCCTATTCTGTCACTCCATCCACTATGCCATGATGTCCCTCAAGAAGGGGAGTCAGTGTCAGCATGGGATGGGACTCAACACCTCCACAGATACATAGGGAGACTTCTCTCTTTTCTTTTCTTTTTTGCTGAGACAATTGGAGTTAAGTGACTTTCCCAGGGTCACACAGCTAGAAAGTGTTAAGTGTCTGAGGCCAGATTTGAACTCAGGTCCTCTTGACTTCAGGGCTAATGCTCTATCCACTGTGCCACCTAGCTGCCCATTGGGAGATTTCTCAAACAGCCCGTTCTGCTATTGCCAGCTGTCATCCTTAGAGAATTCCTTGTTGGGACTTCTGGCCAAGATGGCGGTGTGGAGGCAGACAGCTGCTTGAGCACTGCGTTTTCTCTCAGGACTTACTTCATGACAAGCCTCAGAGTTAATGCTTGACCAGAAAAGAAACCCACAAATAATCACCAACAGAAGACATCCTTCAAATTCACCAGAGAAGGTCTGTGTTTTCTCAGGGGAGGGTCGAACAGACTGGGCGCAGACTGAAGGCAGGCAGCGAGAGCGAGACTGGCAGCTCACACAGCTCAGACCAGGGGGTGGGGTGGGGGGGGTGATCTCTTCCATTTCTTTGAAAAGACTTTTACCCCAGTATGGGTGTTCCGTCTTCGCAGCAAGCCAGGAGCAGCGGAGAAGGTGTATACACCGGAGGTAAAGAATATAACCCCGGAAAGCCAGTGTCTCTTGGGACCCGGCCACCCTCAACCCCACCCAAAATGACTCAGAGCCTCAGAGTGCAGCCGAAGCACAAAGCCATGGTGATCCTGTTAGTGCCTTGATGCTGCCCTACCCCCAGTCTGTAGAGGAAGCCTGGTAATACTATCCAGCCCCATCCCTCCCCACCCAGAAACAGACCAATTGTTTCTCTTATTAACTTGTTTTCTTCGATTCCCACTCTGACAAAATGAACAAAAAATTCAAAAGGGCTCTAACCATCGACAGCTTCTGTATGGAGAGAGAGCAGACTTCAAACCCTGAGGAGACTAAAAGCCAATTGTCTCCAGAGGAATCCCCTAAGGGGGATATGATCTGCTCCTCAATACACAAAACTCTCGGAGAGGAAATCAAAAAGGCTCTCACAAGACAGTTAGAAGAGAAATGGGAAAAGGAAAGGGAAGCTTGGCAAGAGAGCCTGGAGAAGTTATCCAGAGTGGATAAAGAGATCAAATCATTGAGAAATAAAATTAGTGAATTAGAAAAGGTAAGCAACTCCAAGGAAAACAGGATTAGCAAGCTGGGAAAAAAAAAAACAGCTCTCTAAAAAATAAAATGGATGAAATGGAAAAAAATTTCATAGAAGATAAAAACTCAATTGGACAATTACAAAAAGATATTTAAAAAGTGAGTGAAGAAAATACATCATTGAAAATTAGAATGGAACAAGTAGAAATGAATGACTCAAGGAGAAACCAAGAAGTAGTCAAGCAAAACCAGAAAAACGAAACAGTTGAAAAGACTGTCAAGTACCTTATTGGAAAGACAACAGACCTGGAAAACAGATCCAGGAGAGACAATTTGAGAATAATCAGACGCCCTGAAAAATGTGAGGAAAAAAAGAGCCGGGACACTATTTTCCAGGAAATTATCAAAGAGAACTGCCCAGACGTTTTGGAAACAGAGGGTAAAATAGACATTGAAAAAATCCATTGATCACCTACAGAAAGGGATCCTAAAATAAAAACGCCAAGAAATATACTGGCCAAGTTCAAGAACCATCAGATGAAGGAAAAAATACTGGAAGCTACTAGAAAAAAGCAATTCAGATATGGAGGAGCCACAATAAGGATAACCCAGGATCTAGCAGAGTCCACATTAAAAGAACGAAGGACCTGGAATATGATATTCCGAAAAACTAAGGAACTTGGTGTGCAGCTAAGAATAACTTACCCAGCAAAATGAGAATTCCTTGTCAATAGTTAAGACTTGCTTCCCTAGAACTGTTATATATAGGTGCGTTCCTGCTGTCTTATCAAAATAGAATTAGGCTCACCCCTCCTCATCAACACTCTTCAGATATTGACAATAGATACTGTGTTCTATTGCCACAAGCCTTTTCTTTCCTGACCTATGTGCTCCTTGACAACTCTTCCTCATTTAATGTGATCAATCAATCAATGGGCATATCATTAAGTGTTTATTATTTGACCAGAGCTATGCTGGGTGCTGGAGATAGAAATACACAGAAGGAAACTCCTCATGATCTCAAGCAGCTTCCCCCTCACTGTGCTGAATGAGCTCCAGGTTCTAAGTGCTTCATAAATGCTCGTTGACCATCTGACGAGTTGACTAAAATATGGCACCAAGAGACAGACGTAGTCTGAGCAAAGAGTTGCTTATGGTAAGATGATCACCTCTCATTTTCTGGATGCCGAATGCATCTTTTTTTTTTTTATACAGTCCCAAATCACATTAAATTCATGCCACATTACATCACTGTCTCATGAGGAACTTGTGGTCCACTGAGTCTCCCTTGCAGGAATTGCTGTATAACTGCCACCCTGTGCTATTCAGAGAAACTTTTGTAATCTAAAGATGGTAAATTGCCCTTTATTCTGACCCGGATTTTGTTTTGTTCTACTTATCCCATTATTTCTGTACCTTCAGGTGACTATTAATAATCATTCAAGTAAGCCCTCCCAGCTTTGCATTATCTGCATTGTTTACAGTGACTGGCCTAATGCCTGTCATGCACTCTGCCTCATAAAAGCCCTCCCTGTGACAAGACCCACCTTAGGTACTGCCTTCAGGTTTTTCCTGACCTTCCCAGATTTCTAGTGACCTTCTGCTCCCTACCCTACCTCCTCTCCCTTCTGCCATTTAGGCAGTTAGCATTTGTTCTGTATATTTATTTTGTAAATACTTGTATATGCAGGTGTTGTCTTCTTCAATAGACTATAAACTCCTTAAGGTCAAGGACTTCTTCCTCCTCCCCTCTTTTCTTCCTCCCTCCCCATTTTCTATCCTTCCTTCCTTCCTTCTTCCTTTCCTCCTTTCCTTCCTTCCTCTCTTCTTTCCTTTTTTCATTCCTCCCTTCTATTTTTCCTTCCTTTATTACCTTCTTCCTTCATATTTTTTCTCTTATTTCCTTTTTTCCTTCCTTCTTCTTCCTTTCCTTACTATTCCCTTTATCCTTTCCTTCCTTCCTTCCTTCCTTCTTCCCTTCCTGCTTTCCTTCCTTCCTCTCTTCTTTCCTTTCTTCATTCCTCCCTTTTCTTTTTCCTTCCTTTATTACCTTCTTCCTTCCTTTTTCTCTTATTTCCTTTTTTGCTTCCTTCTTTCATTCTTTCCTTCCTTCTTTCTTTCCTTACAATTCCCTTTATCCTTTCCTTCCTTCCTTCTTCTCTTCTTTCCTTTCTTCCTTCCTCCTTTCTCTTTTCCCTTCATTTATTAACTTCTTCCTTCCTATCTTTTTCTCTTATTTCCTTCCTTCTTTCATTCTTTCCTTCCTTCTTCTTTCTTTCCTTACAATTCCCTTTATCCTTTCCTTCCTTCCTCCCTTCTCCCCCCATTTATTGGTCAGTATTTATATTTTTAGTGCCTACCATAATGCTTAGCAAAAAGAGGTAATTAATAAATCCTTGTTGCTTTATTTCTTGATTCAACCTCAAACTTGATTAGGAATGCTGTATATCTCTTGGAAGGTTTTTCTGTTGTTGTTTAATGTCAAATGAAATAAATCAGAGTTAAATCTCTTAGACTTTCCACCAGGGAATGTCCTCAAGATTGCAACCAATTCTTTCCGCAATGCCCTTTTCTTAAAGAATTAAGGACAATATTAAATAATTGATGGCCGATTATGACGGCCCAACCATCATAAATGGAATTTAAATAGCCTGAAATGGGTGAAGTATTGTGGAGAAATGATATGGTTCAATTCTTTCATTTTACAGATGAGGAAGCTGAAGCTAAGAATTTAGGAAATGAATTCCTGTTGGCTAACAGAGTCAGGGCTTTAGTCTAGATCCTCTGACTAAAAACCCTCTGCTTTTTGCCCCATGGGACCACATTGATCATGCAGTTTAAATCCTTTGTTTGCCTTAAGAGGAAATCGTGTGTCAGAGAGATGAGATGACATGATTGAAGTTACATAGTAAATTAGTAACAGAGTTTGGACCCAGATCTGACTCCCAACCCAATGTTTTTTCTGCCATATGCAATTTCTCTCCAATACTAATCTTGTAGGACTAGATAACCTTTTATGTTTGTTATATTGAGGATTTATTATGTGTATGATCTAGTCATTGAGGTCTTTTCTGACCCTCAAATGTAGCACATTAAGCATTAGAATAGAATTAGGGAGGGGCAGCTAGGTGGCGCAGTGGATAGAGCACCAGCCTTGAATTCAGGAGGACCGAGTTCAAATGTGATCTGACACTTAACACTTCCTAGCTGTGTGACCCTGGGCAAGTCACTTAACTCCAGCCTAAAAAAAAAAAAAAAATAGAATTAGGGCTTTTTTGTTTTGTTTTGTTTTGCTTTGTTTTGGTAGAGGTGGGGTCGGTTTGGGAAAAAAACTGTCATTACACTGTTTGCCTGTATTGAGTGCGCAGTCCATTAATATGCTCAGATTCAAATTCAAATCTTTCTAATCCTTTTTCCATTTGACTCCAGTTCCTTTCACATGATAGAACCCAGGGATGAATACATAAGGAGAGATTCAGGTAGGTTTATGCTGACTGTGTGGGCACCTCAAAGCCCCTCTAGTCCAGTTCTCTCCTATTACATATGGGTAAATTGAGGCCCAGGACATTAAAAAGCCTGTTTAAATTCATAGAATTAAATATCAGAAATAAGATTCAAACTCAAGGCCTTTGATTTCAATGCCAATTGTTTTTCCTTGTGTCATAGAGAATCAAAGGAATAGAACTGTTTCTTCTATTCTTTATTTCAATATTTGCAGTGAAAATCAGTGAAGATTGAGTTTACCCTACTCTTTATTGTCTTCAGTGGAAATATGCAAGAATCTCTATGGTTAAAAATCCTTTTGATAAATTTGAAACGAGCATCTACATATTCTGTGACACTATGGAAAGATCACCAACTGTGGAGTCAAAGCCCTCCCTGTGACAAGACCCACCTCAAGCACTGCCTTCAGGTTTTTCCTGATCTTCCCAATTTCTAATGGCCTTCTGCTCCCTATCCTACCTCCTGTCCCTTCTGTCATTTAGGCATTTAGTATTTGTTCTGTATATTTACAAAAAATGACTTTAAATTCTACCTTGTCCCCTTTCTGGATCTCAGTTTCTTCATCTGTAAAATGAGAAAGTTGGGCCAGGTGGCTTCTGAGGTCCCTTTCTTGTGAACTTAGCCTCACTTGATCTTGGCTCTATACTTTATCTCTGGGTCTGTTCTCAAAACCTTTTAAAATTAGCAAGACAAACCAAAGACTTGACTTTGCCAGCAGAGCCTTCAATAAGCATGGGTTAATTCCGCATCCCGATGAGACATTGAAGGACTATATCTGAAGTCCCTTCAGCTGAGGTTTTTTTATTTTTTTTAATAAACAGAGAAAAAAGCAACAAAACATTTGAAAAGACCTCACGGATTGCTTTGAAAGATAAAAGAAAAAGTTAAGATGTCTTTAGTTTGCTAGCAGCGAAGAGTCATCCGTGGGTGTAGTGAATGATGCTGGAAACCAGAGTGAAGACATCTTTTCTTGATACTAAATTGTTCGTAAGATTCTGGCAAAGAGCCAGAGAAGCTAACCTGTTTCTCAGGGATTCTGACTATCGGCCACCTTGCACATTTTTATTGTGAGCCTTGAGGAGGGGGGGAATTCGAAATCAGAGGAATCTACAAGCCTTGGAGTGGATGTCGCTGCTGTGTCCAGCTCAGGGGCACTCTGACCATACTAAACTCAAATATGGCTTGAAACAATTCTCAGATGATGAAATTAAAACTATTTCCACTCATATGAAAGAGTGTTCCAAATCACTACTGATCAGAGAAATGCAAATTAAGACCACTCTGACATACCACTACACACCTGTCAGATTGGCTAAGAACAAATAATGATGAATGTTGGAGGGGATGTGGAAAAACTGGGACACTGATACATTGTTGGTGGAGTTGTGAAAGAATCCAGCCATTGTGGAGAGCAATTTGGAATTATGCCCAAAAAGTTGTCAAACTGTGCATACCCTTTGACCCAGCATTGCTGTTATTGGGCTTATATCCCAAAGAAATACTAAAGAGCGGAAAGGGACCTGTATGTGCCAAAATGTTTGTGGCAGCCCTTTTCATAGTGGCTAGAAACTGGAAGTTGAATGGATGTCCATCAATTGGAGAATGGTTGGGGAAATTGTAGTATATGAAGGTTATGGAATATTATTGCTCTGAAAGAAATGACCAGCAGGAGGAATACAGAGAGGCCTGGAGAGACTTAAATCATCTGATGCTGAGTGAAATGAGCAGAACCAGAAGATCACTTTACACTTCAATGCTGTATGAGGATGTATTCTGATGGAAGTGGAAATCTTCAACATAAAGAAGATCCAACTCACTTCCAGTTGATCAATGATGGACAGAAATAACTACACCCAGAGAAGAAACACTGGGAAGTGAATGTAAACTGTTAGCACTACTGTCTATCTACCCAGGTTACTTATACCTTCGGAAGCTAATACTTAATGTGCAACAAGAAAATAGTATTTACACACATATATTGTATCTAGGTTATACTGTAACACATGTAAAATTATGGGATTGCCTGTCATCTAGGGGAGGGAGTAGAGGGAGGGAGGGGAAAATTTGGAAAAATGAATACAAGGGATAATGTTATAAAAAAAATTACTCATGCATATATACTGTCAAAAATTATAATAACAAAAAAACCAAAAAAACAAAAAACAAACAAACAAAAAAACAAACAAACAATCAAATATGGCTGTGAGCCAGCTAATTCAACTGGGCGAGGGCACAGAGGAAGAAAAGGAGATTTTCAGTGTGATTCATTCATTTGTTATCAGTTTCACAAGAGAAGCTCTATGTATTACAAAACATGGTTCCTTTGGAGTCAGAGGATCTGGGTTTGAATCTCAGCTATATTGTTTTAACTAGGGGATGTTATACACATTGTCCTTGCTTCTGTGGACCCCATGTTCTTCACCTATAAAGTGAGGGCTTAAATTAGCTGATCATTGAGGCACTCAGTTTGAAACATATGATTTTATGATAAAAATGTGCTCTTGATAATGTGATCACGTGCTTTTCCAAATATCATCTTTCTCCACTGGATAATAACATGGGTCAGTCTCTATGATGCTCATGATCCCTTTCAATTAAATCTTGTGAACTGTGAACTGTTGCCACACCTGTAGCTAGCTGGTAACCGACTACATGGGAAGATTCTGTCCCTGATTGTAGGTGATCATAGAAAAGTACATTTTTGTGCCACTTGAAGGCTTTAAAAAACATTGAGATAGGTGGTGAAAGCATTTTATCACCATTTTACACATGTAAAAATCAAGGCTTGCAGGGGAAATTGATTCCATGAAAGTCCTACAGTGAGAAGACATTAAAACTAGAACTCAAACACAAGCCTCGCACTTCTTTGCCCATTATACTACAATACAAACCAGTGAGCATTGATAAAGCTCCTAATATGTGCCTGGAATCAAATGACAAGAATTCAAATCTTTAACACTACCTGTGTGATTTTGGCCAAGGTGTTTAACTTCCATGGACCTCAGTTTCCTTATCAGTAAAATAAAAGAGCAGGAATTGGATAGTGTCTAATGGCTCTCGATCAGTGGTCCTCAAACTTTTTAAACAGGGGGCCAGCTCACTGTCCATCAGACTGTGAGAGGGCTGGACTATAGTAAAAACAAAAGCTCACACTCTGTCTCCGCCCCTCAGCCCATTTGCCATAACCCGGCGGGCCGCATAAACATCCTCAGTGGGCCGCATCTGGCCCGCAGGCCGTAGTTTGAGGACCCCTGCTCTAGATCTTATAAACTTATATCACACACATATACATATACATAAATATACATATACACACGCATCATTTCACCCGCCTAATCCTCAATTATCCCATCTGTAACATGAGGGGATTGGACGGCTGAATTTAGAATCCCACGAAGAACCAGAGCAACTACTGAAGACCACTAAATAAATCACAGGGTGAATCTCTCTCTGGAGAGAGAGTCCTCACCAGTGAAATGACTAATCCTTCAAGTTTTTCTGGGAGTTTTCGAGGTATTGGAACCATACCCATTCTTCAAAGCCAGGTTCTCGAGTCATCGACGCTGCTCAAAGTATAATTTGTACTTTAGAGAAAGGAACTTAGGATCATCAGGAAAAATGAGTGACAACATTTAGGGAAGGAAAGAGGCTTTTCCAAGCTCACATGGCACCTCCAGGGGAGGGCCTCTCCACAACATGCCATTCCCTCCCTCCATTTCAGGTGTTCCAATCAAGGAGCAAAGCCACCTTGGGTGATAATTCGACAATGAGCTCCGTGATGACTCTATGTGTCTTCGAGGGCAGCCCTGTCTGTCCCTGAGGCTCTGTCATCACATCTCATTGGTGCATGAATTTACAAACATCACGCAAAAGTATTATTTGTAATAAAACTGACTAATGAGCAGCAAAGGCCAATTATTGGTGTGCGCCTGCTGGCTGGGGCTGGAGCTAATCGAGCAGTGTTCAGATTTACAGCTCTGTGTTTGCCTTAGTGAAATTTTAATCACTCATTAATTTATGGATTGTGAGACACTTCATGGGCCTCGAGTCTTGCAGGAAACCAGCCTTGTAACATCCAGGAACTGGAAGATTGAGCTTAGTATCATGGCAGGGAGGCTTTGAGGGACTTTCTGAATTATTCACTGGGATGAATCAATGAAAATGCATTTATTAAGCACTCACTGTGTACCAAGCCCTGTACCACATACAAGAGAGCGCTCATGGTAAGCTTGAAAACATCTGGACCAAGGAATGAGTATGGTAAACTTCCTTCCTGCAGTAGGAACCTGAGCTGAACCCAGTGGTCAGTAGGGACCACTCGATGCCAGCTGTATGACCTTTATGTCTCTGGATGTCATTGTTCTGTAAATTGGGCCTGTTGTATTTTGACTATTTTTTGGCCTTTTTTTGTATACCTCTCCCCAACATTTGACACAGTGTTTGCCACAGAGGAAGCGATTTCTCCGTGCTTGTTGAGGTGAATTCTCACATATTACTCTGTACTGCATTGATTTAGATGTCTGTGGGATTCTGCTGAACTATAATAGAATACAACCTTGATATCACTTCAAGAATTGGTGACCTTATCAGCTAGAGACCGCCAC
>NC_133618.1:9424906-9484906 GCF_048593235.1 Sminthopsis crassicaudata | reverse complement strand
ATGCAGTGCTGGATTTACAGTCTAAAAGACTTGAGTTCAAATTCTGTCTCAGTCACTTACAGGTCATGTTTTCTCATCTATGATATCGGATAACATTAACACCAACCTTATAGAGCATTATAAAAGCAAAATGAGATGACTTATGTGTTTTCCATACATTAAAGTGCTAAATAAGTTGTTTTTTTTTTTTTTGTTTTTTTTTTTTGTTTGTTTGTTTTTGCTGAGGCAATCAGGATTAAGTGACTTACCCAGGGTCACACAGCTAGGAAGTGTTAAGTGTCTGAGACCAGATCTGAACTCAGGTCCTCCTGACTTCAGGGCTGGTGCTCTATGCACTGAGCTACCTAGCTGCCCCTAAATAAATTTAATAATTATATTTTCATTGTTATTATTATTATTATTATCTAAAGGAGTCGACAACTCCTAAGGACACTGATAACTCTGAGTTTATAACTGTGTAATCCCCTGGAAATAGTACCTGCCTTCAAGGAGTTTCTACTCTTCTGTACCAAAAAAGAGGTGTAGACAGATAAGTGAATAGAAACAAAATCCAAAATGACATGAGGTTAAACAAGATGGCGTGATGTTGGGTGGGAGCAGGTGGGCACTGGGGAGGAAGTGATCCTTAGCTGTGAATCCAAGAGAGCTAAGGATTCTCAGAGTAGGTGGTGGTGAGGAAGGAGAGATTTGCAGACCTTAGTAATAGGCTGTTCAACGATGAGGAAGGGAGAGATGGGAAGAGCCAAGCGACTACTTTGGTAGGACCATGAAGCCCATGAAGGAGAGCAATGTTCAATAAGTCTGGGGAGATAGACTGTCTGGGGCCAGACAGGGAAGGGCTTTCAATGGCACTCTGCCCATAGGTCCATTAAAACTCCCCACCTTCTGCTCATGGGGGGGGGTTCTCTCAGGAGGTAAAAGGGGCTGTTTCTTGCCCCATTCCTGGGCCTTCCCACCCTTTGCTGCAGCTAAACACAATGGAGACAGATCCTTGAGGCCGTAGGTCCATGGCCGGTACCAGTCCTGTGGGGTCCAAACCTCCTTCCTTGGTGTTTTTTCTTAATGCTTTCCCCTGTTCCTTTTGTGAGGAAAATTTTGAGCAAAATAAACACTGCCTGGGCTCCGTCAGAGCAGGAGGCGCCAGCTCTGACTCCGGCTCTTGCCCGAGGTGTAAACCAACCATCTGTTTGGTTTATGGGCTTCTGGCTCCCCAGGAGTGAGTGCAAGGGTCTTATGTCCATGTTTTCTTTGATTTCCTTCCACATCTTTCCTCAGAAAAGAAAACTTGCCCAGAGTCTTAAGCAGCAGGCGTTGTTGCCCTCCGAGAATGCCAGGTGATTCTGTACAGTGCTAAGTAAAATAACAACCGACATTCCTTGGAGGTGGGCAAGACCTAGGTTAAAATCCATTTTCTCACACACAGTAACTATGTGACATATCCCATGTTCTCTTAAGGCCCCAGAGAAAAAAAAATTGAGATCACAATTTACAGAAGATTTGTTAGAACCCATTGGTAAAGAGATCTTTTATGCTGGGACCTTTTTACATGACTTAAATAGTGAGAAAACAACCTAATGCTTTGAAGTTTGTATTACAACAAACATCCATAATCACAATGAATCATGGCTCCTCCTGGCAATCTGGGGATGTGGGCCTGCAGGGGGCATTATTACCACTTGACAGAAGACAAAGTTGGGGTTCACAAAAGCCAGCTAGCTCATTTGGAGTGAAAATCACCTTCAAGTCACCAGCCCTTGAATCAAGAGACACAGCCCAGTGAGGGCAGAGCCAGGAGATCAGGAGGCCTTATCCATCCTGTCAGTCACATGATCCCAATGGTGGACCTTTGGTTCCTCCCTTTACCCCCAGTCTGTCCTATCCCTGCAGCCTCACTTTCATTTCTACTGAGGCTTAACTGTAGGCCAGCCATTCACTAATGTCCTTCCCTCTCTTTTGGTTCTAGAATCTGTTAGACCCTTGACCTCCTACCATCTCTGGCCTGATAACGGACCAAAAACATTAGTCATTTTTCTGATTTACTTTTATTTTTCCAGTCTTCCTCAAGTGGCCACATGTTACTGAAGGCAATCGGGAAACCTTGTTGAATGATTCACTAGAATTCATATTGCCTGTCCTTGGAGGGGTGCTAAGTTCCCTGGGTAATGATTCAGAGTTCAAATCGAACTTTGTCAACTTATTCACAGTGTCAAGTAAACATTTATTTAGTGCTGACTAAATAGCAGGCACTGTACTAACCTTCCTGAAAATGCAATGTTTGCTTCAAAGGGAGCTTCCATGGATGCTTTCACCATAAAGCTCCTTGAAGTTGTGCAGTCGGAACCCATATGGGAACCTCATGGGCAGAGAAATCCCCTGCTTGCAGCACTAGGGTAGTGCTCCCGGTAGATCACTACACAGCAGACCTACTGCTTGCTACTTTGGGGATGTGATGAGAATGGGCTGTGGAGGCTCATGACTGAGAAGGCAGCTCTGACCGCGCCCCCCCCCCCCCTCCCCGACCTTGTTCTGCAGAAGCAATAAGGGAAAAGAGGAAAAGCTTCCTCTCTCTGTCAGGAAAAGCAGGAAAAGAGGAAAAGCTTCCTCTCTGTCAGGAAAAGCAGGAAAAGAGGAAAAGCTTCCTCTCTCTGTCAGGAAAAGCAGCAGGGGACAAATTGCAAAGGAGTTTCAGGACAAGACAGAGGATGGCCAGCATCCTTGCCCAGCAAATATATAGGCGAGCCCCTCTGGTTACATACAGCCCTTTCTCATTCCAGTCTTTAAAGGGGCTTGGCCCAGATGGACTTTTATTCAGTGCTAAAAGTATTATTAGAACCCTGGATTTGAAAGCAACAAGACCTGGATTCAAATTTGACTGCAAACATGTAATTACTGAGGGACTTTGAGGAAGTTACCTAATCTACAGTGTCCTTATCTGTTAAATGACTATTACCTGGGGGGCAGCTAGGTGGCGCAGTGGATAGAGCACCAGCCCTGAATTCAGGAGGACCTGAGTTCAAATCTGGTCTCAGACACTTAACATTTCCTAGCTGTGTGACCTTGGGCAAGTCACTTAACCCCAACCTCAGAAGGAAAAAAAAAAAAAAGACTATTACCTGAAGGTTTCTAAGATCCTCTCCCCCTCTCAATCTGTAGTGTTTCATCCTATTAGCCTACAAAAAGCAAGGGAAATCCATTTGCAAAGGAGTGGGGGAAGAAGGGGTAGCAGAATGAGAAAGAAGGCTGCTTTTTGAAGGCTGGGAGAGTTGAGACATTCATAAGAACAGAAGGGGGGGAGGGAAGGGACAGGAAATCCAGTTAGTGCCTTATTTATTCTGCACTATTGAGGATGAGTTGTTGAACTTGAGGTACCTAAGCAGATAATTAAAGGCGTAAGCATGAAATCTAGGGAAAGGGAGGAGTTTACTATTTCACCAAGAAATTCCTTTAAAAAGGAACACTGAACATAATTTCAGTTTTTCTTTATAACTCGGGGTCATCGTCACAAGATACCATCATTGTACTATCCTGACCGGGAAATCCTTCTGGGCTGGCTTTTTTTCTCCTCCATTTTCAGGCTGTGATTTTGCTTCTAATAAGGCCTCCTCCCTTTCTGAGTTGAGATTTCTCATCTGCTATGATCGGGGTTATAATTGTACATAAACTAAGGTTAGGAAGTATTGGGAGACATCCCAATGTCTGTGTAACTTTAGCAAAAAAACTTTGTAATAGCTGGGATACTCAGAAAGATCCCTCAATGTAGTCAAAATGCCCTTGAATTGGAAGTCACCAGATTTGATGTGAAGGATCCACTTCTCACTTGGTAGCATACCTGAGCCAGGTTGGATCTCAGGACCGATCTGGTTACTGGTGGCTGTTGTGTGGACTTGGGAGCAGCCAGAGGCAAGGGCCCTGACCGGCCCTGAGTCCTCTTTGCACTCCCCACATAACACATGGTAAGGCTGCCCCAAGGCATCCCCATGGACTGTTGGGACCCTGGATTTCTTAGAATCAGCCAGAGTCAGGATAATTAAAAGTCTTTATTCTTGGTATTTTGAGGTCGTGGGTCAGGGGATTAGATCTAGCAATCTCCACACCTCCTTCCTCTCTCTCCACCACCAGGAGAATGCCTCCATTTCCTCCTCCTACTCCACCCACTCATGTCACTTCCCCTTCTTTGTCCACATCCACCCATCCAGCCAGCACAGAATAGTTGGGGAGGGCCATCCTTCAAACATGTTAATAGAGAATTGTCCAATTGGCAATTAGCCTCACGTGCCCAATTATCCAAGTGCATTTGCTCCGTTCTAGCCCTTTACACACTACTGTGTGCCCCCAGAACCTCTCCTTTACCAATGTTACTCTACCTTCACAAAATTCTCTCTCCACACCAAGCAACAGCTCTTAGCTAGCCACAGTGGATGCTAATTGGAGACTAATTAGATATGCATCAAATCACTTGTAGATCATCCCTCTTCCTCTCTCCAGAACCAGTAGGAACCAGATTCCAGTATGATCATTAAAACTCTTCTCTTTGCCGGGGATCAGCCCTATTCATGGGAACAACATCACCAACTAGAGCTCTTATCTGAATATACTTTAAAGCAGGCAAAGCACTTTACTCACTATCTCATTTGAGAATTTCTTTTCACTTTTTGAAGGGCAACATCTGGAACCCTTTGTTTCACAGATTATAAGAACTTGAAGAGACCTTAGGCACTATCTAATACAATTACTTCATTTTCTAATTGAGCCTTGTATTAGGAGCTCTCTGCCACATAATTCCCACCTATCTGCCATCTTATCTCACATTATTTCCTTTTATATATTCACCATTCCAATCAAATGGTTCTGCTATTTGTTTTCTATACAGGAAATTCCATTTCCCACCTCTAAACCTTTGCATGGGTTGCCTGAGATGTTCAAAATGTACCTTCTCACTTCTTCAAATCCACTTTCTTCCAAATTACACCTCAAGTAAAAGTTCCTCCAACAGGCTTCCCCTGCCTCCCACCTGATGAGCTACATTGAAATCTTCTTTTATATGTGTTACATTTACTTCTGTGTAAGCTTCTCATCTGTGAGATAATATACAGTGTTTCAGACTCTTAAATCATGTAGATATACTAGTTATTATTATTATTATTGTTATTTTTATTATGCCATATGCCCCTAATAAGATATATTCTCCTTATTGACGAGGGTGTTTGCTCAATTTCTTTATTTTTATTATGCCATGTGCCCCTAATAGGATATATTCTCCTTATTGACAAGGGTGTTTATTCAATTTCTTTATTTTTGTCTATTTCCTGTTTAAAATCTTCATCCCAGGGCCAACTAGTCAATTAGCAATGGTTTATTAAACTCTTATTACGTGTCAGGCACAGTGTTCAGAACACAAGTTATTTTTAATAAATGCTGAATTGGTTGTGAATCAAATGACTTGCCCAAGATAATCCAGCCAGAAAATAGCCTATGAGAAATTAGAACCCAAGACCCCTCCCTCAATTTCTCTTATACTGATGTTCCCCTCTTGAAAGCAGACTGGGTTTTGGCTTATTTATATTTGCCAGTGACAATTTTTATGATCTTAGAAAAATTCCTTCTCTAGTCTGATCTCTGTAGAAAGTCTCACCTTTAAGTAATTGAGTATAATCTGGAATACGGCTTTCCTTTATTGTTAATTTTCATTTTTCTATATTTCACTTCCCCCTTGTGATCCTTTCTCAGAATCTCATCAGGACATTCTTTCCTATTTCCTTCCCCCACCCCACATTTCTAATGGAGCTCAGAGAAAAAGGGTTTTCTATGGGATACACCTGGATCCCCGGAGTCGTCATCAAATCATAATCCTGGAAGAGCAGATCAGCCCATATCCTGTGGAACTAAAAAGATTAAATCATTATGAGCAAACTCATCAGGACTTTTGGGGCAATAAGATATAAAACATTTTTTTTTCCCTCAAAGCCCTGAATCTGCTTTTCATGGCTTTTTTTTTTTCTTTTGATTTTTAAATCCTAGGATACATGCCAGAAAATGTCACCCATCTGTGCTTGATTCATTGACAGCTTATTGATATCATTGAATTCCATGAACTTTGTAGAAGATCTTTTGTCTTTCCACCTGGAAGGTACATGTCATCAAGGCTTTTCAGAGCTTGAAATCCCCCAAAGCACAAGTGGCTTTCAGATCTTGTCCTGCTTAAGAAAATTGAAGGGCCCGTTGAATCCATTGTGTTGGAGTTAAGACCACATATGATTGTCTTTGGGAAGAGGTGGGAAAGGAGCCATGTTTTATTCCTTTCTCTTCCTCAGTTCATATGGACTCTCTACCCATCATACATACTTTCCTCTCATTAAAAAGTATCTTCTTAAAGGTAGGATTTAAAATGTGTTCAGGGAAGACTGGTACCTCTGGTAGGAAGGATGCTGAGCCCTTTACATGTGCTTTCCACCTTTGGTGTGGAGGCTACACCAGAAAGCAGGACTGGTGAAAATGAAGAGCTAACTATATTTCTTTTTCTTCCTTTTCTTCATTTGTTCTGTCTCTGTCTCTGCCTTTGCCTCTCTCTATCTCTCTCTGTCTCTCTCTCTCCCCTTTCCTCGATCTTTTTCTCTATTTCTCCCTCTCTTTCTTTCTTTTCCCTATCTCTACCTCTCCTTCTCTCTGCCCCCTAATATATATGTTCCACCTAACTTTCACTTGTGGCTCTAAGAAGCTGTATCATGTCCAGTGGCTACACCCCAGTAAATCTTTTTGCCAGATGGGCTAAACCAATTGAGGGTAACCAGAGGTCTCAAACCCTATGGTGAGTTAAGGGGATGTCTACTCCAGGAATATAAAGACTTCCCTTGATGGAATGGGTAGATGAGAACAATTTGTTCTAATGGCCATGAAGGAAAGGGAAGCAGGTGTTGGGGAGCACTTTGAGCTTGGTCAGCCATCTAAGACACCAAAGTTATCTCCTACATCTTGTCTTGACTGTCTTGCCACTTGTACGATGATGGATTTAGAAGAGAGAGTGAAGATGATGACTTCATGCCACCCTGTCTCGCTTAAATCCAAGTTACACATGATTGATCAGAGAAATGACAATTAAGATAACTCAGAAGTACCACCACATGCCTTAGATCAGCTAAGATGAAAGAAAACTGGGACACTAATACATTGTTGGTGGAGTTGTAAACTGATCCAAGATTCTGGAGAGCAATTTAAACTACACCCAAAAAGCTATCAAAATGTGCCTCCCCTTTAGTCCAGCAGTGTTTCTACTAGGCCTATATTCCAAAGAGATCTTAAATGAAGGAAAGGGACCCACACGTGCAAAAACATTTATGGCAGCCCCCTTTGCAATGGCAAGAAACTGGAAACTGAATGGATGCCCATCAGTGGGAGAATGGCTGAATAAATTATGGGTATATGAATGCTATGAAATATTGTTCTATAAAAAAAAGGATCAGCAAGGTGATTTCAGAGAGGCCTGGAGAGACTTGCATGAACTGATGCTGAGTGAAATGAGCAGGACCAGGAGATCATTATACACGGCAACAAGATTATACAATGATCAATTCTGGTGGATGTGGCTCTTCTCAACAATGAGATAATTCAGGCCAGTCAATGATCTTGTAATGATGAGAGCCATCTATACCCAAAGAGAGGACTGAGGGAACTGAGTGTGACCCACAACATAACATTCTCACTCTTTTGGTTGTTGTTTGCATTTTATTTTCTTTCTCATTTTTTTCTTTTTGATCTGATTTTTCTTGCATAGCAAGATAATTAAATAAATATGTTTGCATATATTGGATTTAATGTATATTTTACCATGTTTAACATATATTGGATTACTTGCCATCTAGAGAAGGGGATGGGGGAGGGAGAGAATAAGAACACAAGGTTTTGCAAGAGTTAATGCTGAAAAATTTTCCATGTGTTCTGAAAATAAAAAAGTTTTAATTTAAAAAAATCCAATTTGCACATCAATCAAAAGACATCATTAAAAAAAAAAGACATGTTCTTTGAGGGTAAGAATTGTTTTTGCCTTTTGTTTTATTCCCAGAATTCATCTCATTGCCTGAGCCGTGAAAGCAAGTTGGTCAAGTATTTATTAAATGCTTACTAGGAACTTTTAATAAACATTGGAGATAAAAAGAAAGGCAAAAAAAAAAAAAAAAAAACAGTCTCCTCTTCTAAGGGGTTAATAGCACAATGGGGAAGAGAATATGTAAGCAACTATGTAATAATAATATAGCAAATATTTATATGGTGCTAAGTGCTTTACAGTTAAACTGCGCTTTATGTTGAGACTTGACAGAAGGAAAAGCCTTCCCTACTTAGTTTCTACAAACACAAGCAAGGGACCCATGTGGAGCAATGGTTCCTGAGAGCAAATGAGGCAGTTCCCTCTTGACACAACTGTGGTCTCCATTTAGTCCTAAAGAACTGGCTTGCTGAAGACACTTTTCTGATTATTGCATGGAAACCGTCATCCCAGATTTTTCTCAGCAGATTGTTCCAGAGGTGAACGCTTCATCGTTGGAAGTTCACCTTTGGGATAGCCTTAGGCCTTTGGATATAGGACTTTCCTTGAACTACCTTCCAAGCCGAGAAGGGGAGGCTCAGGTCGGCAGGCTTTTCCTTTCCCTCTCTCTCTTTCTCTTTCTCTCTATTCTAGGAGTTAGAATGTCCGGGTGCTGACCCAGTGCCTAATAGAAATCTCTGTAATGGGAACCACATACACACACACACACACACACACACACACACACACACACTCACACTCACACACACTCACACACACACTCACACACACTCACACACTCACACACACACACACACTCACACACACTCACACACACTCACACACACTCACACACACTCACACACACACTCACACTCACACACACACACACTCACACACTCACACTCACACTCACACACACACTGGATGTATCTATTTTAAGCTTTAGAATTGTTCTAAATGATCCTACTTTTATTCTTGGGGAGCCATTCCTGATAAAATTCTATTTTTGTTGCAATTACTAGTATCCCTGATAATACATGAATGCAGTATGTTCATTAATGATCTGACATCTCCTTTTGGAGCTATAGTCTGATGGATCCCAGTAAAATGCTCTCTCTCTCTCTGTCTCTCTCTCTGTCTCTCTCTCTGTCTCTCTCTCTCTCTCTCTCTCTCTCTCTCTCTCTCTCTCTCTCCTGTCTCTCTGTCTCTGTTTCTGTGTCTCTGTCTCTTTCTCTGTCTCTGTCTTTCTGTCTCTCTCTGTCTCTGTGTCTGTCTCTCTTTACCAAAGAAATTTTTATATTGGGCGTGAGAGGCAAGTATTATTAAGCTACTCCATGACCATGATCCAACATGCCAGGGCTCTGGGCTCCTAAAAGCCTTGGCTAGAGTTGATTTTTTTCTTTTTTTGAGGCTGGGGTTAAGTGACTTGCCCAGGGTCACACAGCTAGGAAGTGTTAAATGTCTAAGATCAGATTTGAACTCGGGTCCTCCTGAATTCAGGGCTGGTGCTCTATTCACTGCACCACCTAGCTGCCCCTAGAGTTGATTTTCTTATAGCTAGGATAATTTGAAGGTTCTTTCTCTTTTAGCAGATTGGTTATTATCTCAGATAACCATCTTCAAGATGATGGTTTTCTTGTGTCTTCTTTCCATTCCTTAACTTGACCTGGATTGCCTGTTTCTTTTCTCTCCTATCAGCCAATCCCACCCCATTCTTCACTGATCCAGCCTAAGAATTTGGCTTCAGGGCCAAGTGAGAAAAAGAGATAAGTTCAATATCTTGAGTTAAGACCTTGGCAACTGGTGGCATAGGAAATAAAGCGCTAGACCTGGAGTCAGGAAGATCTGAGTTCACAGGTGGCCTTAGTCACTAACTAGTTGTATGATCCCTGGAAGGAATTTAATCTCAGTTTTCTCATCTGTAAAATGGGAGTAATAATAGCATTGTGAAGATAAAACAAGATAACATGTATAAAGCAATTAGCACAGCACCTGGTGCAGAGTGGATGTGGTATAAATGTCAGGTAGCACAGTGATGATTCTTATTCATTCTAAAACATATGTCTCTGGATCTTTCTGCAAGTTCTGCAGCATCGTAAGCAGATGTCAGTCAAAGCTGACACTGGAAGAATATGTGACAGGGTCCTGTGGAGCCTCAGAGACCAAAGCCAGAGGAAAAGTGAGAGGGCCTCAGTGGCCCTGTGACTCTGCAGGGTCAGCGGCTTTGCTGGCCCTCTTCCCACATGCTTTGGCCAAATGTGCCCTTTATTTGTGTGCTCCTCTACTTGTGAACTCTACGTGTATCTACAATGTCTGTGACAAATTTGTGCCCTCTCAATGACTAGTGTCAAGGGAAATACATTCTTGGGGGCTCATAAGCACTAGTTTTGGAAAACATAAGTTTTGGGTTGATGGAGCTGAGTTGTAAACTAGACAGTTCAATGAATCTAGAACACAGAACACAGAAAAGTTCAACAGTATTTGGTCTAACCTCATTTTACAGATGAAGAGAATCGAGAAAGGAAACTTATAGAGTATTTGTTCCTGACATAGTTGTCCCCTGGGGTCCTAACTTGACAACATAAATTTTGGGTTGATGGAGCTGAATTGTAAACCAATTGTAAACCAGACAGTTCAATGAATCTAGAACACAGAACACAGAAAAGTTCAACAGTATTTGGTCAAACCTCATTTTACAGATGAAGAGAATCGAGAAAGGAAACTTATAGAGTATTTGTTCCTGACATAGTTGTCCCCTGGGGTCCTAACTTAACAACATAGATTTTGGGTTGATGGAGCTGAATTGTAAACTAATTGTAAACCAGACAGTTCAATGAATCTAGAACACAGAACACAGAAAAGTTCAACAGTATTTGGTCTAACTTCATTTTACAGATGAAGAGAATAAGGTGCAGAAAAGAGAGATTAGGTACCCACAGATACATAAGTATTTAGTGGTAAAATTGGGCAGAGAAACTGGTTCTCCTAATTCCCTTTCCCCATCCCACCCCTAGTCCATTACTGCAATGTCCTTAAATTAAGAACGTGTTCTGCCATGACATTGACCTCTAACCATTTTCAATCTCAATTTTGGCCTTAAGTGATGGGCTTGCCCTTGGGCTGAGTTCTGCTTCTGAAGCAGAGGAACCCAGTCAGGAAAGTGATGGGAATGTCTACTCACATTTCCTTCAGTAGCTCCGTATCAAGAAGTCCAGAGGGATGTGGGTTAAACATTCACATGTTGCACTTCCTGAGCCTCTTTTTACTTTTCTGCCTCACAGGGAAGCTGGGGTTGAAGGGGGGGGGTGTCTATAAACAGGAGTGGCTTTTAGAGCTGTGATCTTGGGGTTTTATTCCTATTAATCCTGACACTTTTTTTCACACCGGTATTGGTTCTAATTCTAACTCCTTCACCTCTTAGTCCAACCTTGTTACAACATGGCTTGTCATGAGTCCAGAAATTCAGTTTCGAGGTAGGACCAACGGTCCTTGAGAGCTCTCTGTGGTCCTGCAGGGCTGGAAAGGCCCATATAGGAAGCATGGAAGGGAGAGGAGAATACTCAAGAAGGAAACACTGCTCAGAGACATGAAATCCCACCAAAGTGCTTAAATAAATAACTGAGGCTGACATCAGGCCCCATTTCAGACCCAGGAGGAAGGACCACCAGGAAGGACCATTTGCAGGCCTCTGTTCACAGTAGCTATCCCTATGTCTAGAGTCAAGGATGTATCTCCAGATATTTAGACAAAATCCAGATTGGACAATGGGCAGATTGGAGAAGTACCGTAGTGTAATGGGAAGAGCCTTGAGCTTGGAGAAGGAGGCCTGGGTTCAAATCTTGCTTTTGACATTCTCTCTCTCAACCATGATTTCCTCAATAATATATATCACTTTGTGTATGAATTAAATGTTTTAGAGTGAATCACAATGGATTTCTGTTTAAGTAATAATAAAAATAATAACAAACATTTATATGGTACTTTAAGGCTTGCAAAATGTACTTTATAGATATCGCATTTTATCATCATAATGCTCCTGGAAGATAGGTGCTATCACTATTTTAATTTTTAGATTCAAAATGATGTAATTTTCTATTATATATAACTAAAACGATAACTAATTATTATATCATCTTATAGAGGAGGAAACGAAGGCAGACAGAGGTCAGCATCATACAACAAATAACTATATCTGAGGTCAGATTGAGATGTTTCTGATTCTAGGCCCCATTCTCTACTCACTGCACCACCCATTTGCTTTTCATTCATGTAAAATAAATGAAAGATCACAGATTTAGACCAAGAAGAGCCATTAAGTTGAAACTCCTCAGATTTCATGTAAGGAAACTGAGTCCCAGAGAGGTTGGGAGGTGTTCAAGATCACACAGGTACTCAGGAGCAGATTGGTGATCTGAATCCATATTGTCTGGCTCTCCAGTCTGTGTTACCATGCTGTGGTACCATGATATCTCACATCACAGTTGGCAATAATATGTTTCTTCTGCAGGACCAAAACACCGGTCGGCCAAACCCTAAGTTTTCTAAGTGAACTTAGACGGGATGGCCGCAGCCGTCTTTTTGGTCGTTAGGAATTCAGGTCTTCAATTTCCAAGTTCAATTTCCAATTTGCCCTTCTCTTCGGGGTAATGTATTCCCTCCCCCTTGATAAGTGAATCTTATCCAGGCTGCCATTTTTGGCTTGATCAGTTGTGATACTCCCCTCATCTACATGTCTCTTTCACCTAATCCCTGCGTATTTTTAGTCTTACACTAAGACCACCCATGTAGGTGGGAATCAACCATTCCGGAATGATGAAGACATAACTTGGGACACATGGCATGTGGACAACCGCAGGTGTTAGGGAAAGAAAACAGAATAGAGACTTGGGAGAATAAGGACCAGGAAATGGGGGTCTAGACTCAGCTTTGTCATTGACATCTGCTGTACTTGGGGCAAACTATTCACATCCTTTCACGTCTTGGTTCCCAAGCAGGGGAGGGATCCATATGTCCTTCCTGTCTCCAAGGAGAAGTGATGCAATGCAAAAGACTTCAGAAAGCTTTTAAGAATCATGCTAGTATCACTTTCATTAATTGTCGAATGTCCATCATTAGCATAGCCCAATGTACTCTCAGAGAATAAAAATCTGGAGTGTTAATTGTTTGCTAATTGGGAAGATGAGCTCATGGTATTGGTTTTCCTTAACTATTTCATTTTGTTACAAGACACCTCTTATGAACTGGGAGTAAATCTGGAAATGCTTAGAATATGAAAAGAAAACATCAATAATACTTTAAAAAAGGAAAAAATGGGTGACTCCCTTATGAGCTCATCCCAGGACACTTGTCTCCCAAATAAATATTAAGGCCATTCAGTATTCCTTGGAAGTTGTAACAACCGAAGAGAAATAAAAAACAAACAAACAAAAAAAATAAGACCTTGGACAATGATTTGATCATAAAATTCAGGTGAGGATTAAAGTAAGAAGCTATGTGAATATAATGCATAAAAACATCTAAGTCAAGGAGGGATTTCCTGGGAATGGTAAGGTCCTTTATGTATTCCTGGATGTAGATAACATTGGTCTCATTGCCTCAAATGTCATAACACTGCAGAGTCTCATGGAAGAGAGCTGTAAATACTCAATGGGAGTCTGCATTAACCATCCACACAAGAAAGACCAAGTGGATGATAAATGTCTGCCCTTCAGATTTCAACAACCAGGTGGCACAATAGATAGACCTTGGATAAAGACTTAAGTGTGTGACTTAATTTCCATTTGCTTCAGTTTCTTCATTTGTAAAATGAAGAGTATAACACCTATCTACCAGGGTTGTTGTGATGATCAAATGGGGTAATATTTGTAAAGCACTTAGTACAGTACTGGGTATAAAGTAAGCACACATGAATGCTCATTCATTATCATCATCAGCATCACCATCATGCATTGGAATGTACAAATTATAGAGCTTATCCATCAATATATACATTCAGACAATATGAATGGACAATGAATTGGGTTCAGACTTAACCAGGAAGAAGAAAGCAGGCTAGCTTATCGTGGGAAACATGAAAAGTGCTTCTACTGATCCCAGAAATTCCCATGAAAGCAAAGGTCCATCTTTTGAATAACAATATGCTACCAGTATTAGTAGAAGTGTGGTGTAGTAGTTAGGATCCCGGATTTGAAGTCATAAAGCTTTGGGTCTATGTCCCATTGTTGCCATATTATGCCCAAGTCCCTTAATTTCTCTAGTCTTCTATGCAGCTATTAAGTTGTAGAGAAGATAAAAGCCTGAAATGGTCCAAGGACTTGGGCTGGTCACTCAGAGGGATGCCAGGTGGATAGCCAGAATATTCCAGTAACCTTCTTGATATCAAGAGAAAATGAAGGAAGCATCTGTTGTTCATGCTTCATTTTTGAAGAGGACCAATCACGCCAAGGGTTGATTTCATGACTTGTATATAAATTGAATTTAAAGAGAGAAAGTTGCACAAAGTGTCAGCTTAACTCTCTCTTCTAGAGTTATTAAAGAGCAGAAGTAAGACAAAAGTCAAGAAAGGTGGTGATCGTCTATGATATAATGGAGGACTTGGTGTTTTTCATGTTTGCTCAAGCTCCAAACACTCCACAGAACCTTCTTGAGCTGCCTTCTTGGCCATTGGGACAAATTGTTCTCATCCACCCATTAGGCTGGGAGGAGCCTTCTAGGAAGCATTTGGTGTGCTAGGTGGACCGTGTAGAACAAGGAAAAGAGTTACAGGGCAGGGTCGGACCAGTTTGGAGAATATTGGAAGGAACTCCAAAATCAATAAACCCTAGATCCATTTGAAGATGCGAGTGATTATCAGTGGAAGATTCTCTTTGAAGAGGCAAATAAAAGGCTTCCAAAAGTGGGTTTTATCATGCTTCAAAACCAACAAGAGACAAGATTTCATGAGGTTGTGGGTCATCTGACATCCCCATCTTCATGAGAACTATTTACAAAAAAGATGACCAGGAAAATAATTTTAGCTTATTTGCCAAAATCTATTTCAGAGAATTGAATTAGACAAAAATCTACAAATAAACACAATAAGCCTCATCAGATTGAATCAAATATTTTGATATTTGATGACTTCAGTGAAACAGTGGTAAAGGAAAGGATGCCAAAATATCTTAGAAAACATCATTCAGAATAAAAAAAGGCTGATTGTTCATAAGCCGTGTGGAAGAGACACCCAAATTTTATAGGTGCTTTCTACTTGGGACTAGTTCAAGAGATATGTGGAAAATCTTGGTAATACAAAATGGATCTGCCCCTCTTAAGAGTAAAAGCTCTGAATATTGAAGTGGAAGTCATATCTGAATCAGCAATCTACATGATCTATTAGATCAAGGGCATGAGAAATAGAGAAGGGACAGTCATGTGAGGAAGACAATATTCTCAAAGACAACCTAATTGTATAGGCTATTGATGCTGAAAAATTACAAAAGGAAAAAGACAACGATATTGACTACCATTTACTGCAAAAACCTATTTGTTGAGTAGTTTTCAGGATAAAAGGGGCAAAAGAAGCTCCAGTGTGGTAACTTCGCCATTTAACAGAAAATTCCTGTCAAAGGCTTCCATTAGTCTCTTTCACCAAGGTAGAGATGATCATGAGTTCTCAAAGGCTCCCACAAATGGAGCACAAGCCCTGATTTGTCCCTCCCAGTGTGAAAGGCATAGACTATGTTATGGACTACATGTCTGATATCCAGGGACCAAATTCTTCAGAATCCATCGCTTTATTTTATGAGTGAGAAAACTGAGACTCAGCAGGAAAAAAACAAACAAACAAAAAAAAAAATCGCGTTTCCTTGGGTCACACATCTGATTATTTTGAGCTCAAACTCAACTCATTTGATGTCAAATTCAGGATTCTTTCCACTAGACAACACTCTCCCCCATGTCTCATGAAATTATAATTCCTTGAAGTATTGGGAACTGACAGAGAAATGCTGTCCAACTCACGTCCAAATTGTAGCCACATCAGTTCAGAGTCTTTATTGGAAGACCAAATAATGAAGCTGAAGCTTAAAAACCTTGGCCACATAATGAAAAAACTGGATTTATTGGGAAAGATGCTGGTATTGGGAAAGATTGAAGACCAAAGGAGAAGGAGATGGCAGAGGATGAGATGAACAGATAGTATCATGGGAGCAAGAAACATGGTCTTGATATACTTCCAGGAGACAGTGCAGGACTACTGACATTTTTATCAGTTCTTCAAGATTTATAAAGAACGTTACTTCTTTATGCACTTCCATTTGAGCCTCCAAACAGCCCTGTAACATGTATTATCCTCATTTCACAGTTTGGGAAACTGAGTCAGAGAGGTTGATGGCTCTCTCTGGAGTCACTTAGCTATTTCAGGAGTTATTATTATAAACTATTTTGTAAACGTTTTCCTGAACAATGAGACATAATGGCATAGTGGGGACAGGAAACCTAAATTCAACTCTGACAGAGACGGAAGATATGACCCTGAGCAACTGATTTAACCTCTCAATACTTAGGAGACTCTAGAAAGTTACAGAAAAGGTGGCCACTTGTATGAGGAGAAAGATTTCCCTCATCTGGGAGTTCCCTATCCCAATGAAATCATAAGTGGGCTAACCCCAGTCGTACTAAAATATTACTGTTAGAGATTTAAGGATAGAAGACTCTTGGAAAAGGGAAACTGAGGCAAAGAGTAGTTAAATGCTTTGCTTAAAGTCACACGGGTGGTAAGTGACGGACCCGGGACTCTGGATTCCAAATCCCAGAACCCTTTGCGCTACATCATGCTGTTGTTCTCATGACATTGTAAAGCAATTCGGAGACATTTGTGGAAGTAAATCCATTGGGATTAGCAAAGAGAAGGTGACTGAGAGGGATAAGAGAACTTTCTGAATTTCTGTCTGTCACAGCCATGGGAAGGCTGCCCCACTCCCCCATGCCTTCCTTCCCAGCGTCTGTATGCATTTTGGGAGGTCTCAGTGAACTGGCCGCTAGCTGAGAACAATGGACTCATTGTCCGGGCCGATCCTTAACTCCAGAGTACATTGTCTGAATCGGTCCTGGTGAAAATGGGAAACCACAAGTGTGCAGGGGCACTCGAGGATTTTCTGTGTGTTTCCCATTCTTGGAAAGGGTTTGGAAGGGAAGGAAGGGGGATGGGGGGGCAGCCTTAATTGCATGCAGCTGGATGAATGCAGACCTGGACCCTGGAGATATTTCTGGTTCTGATCTTGGGAAATGAGCAGGTCCAGAGACTCAGACCCAATGGCCCCCTAGCGTCCTCCCTCCAATTTCTGGGGGACTATAACGTTTATAGAATTGACAACATTTATAGGGAAATAGCATTTCCCTTATAATTGCCTTTGAGGGTCAGGGGAACATGAAGAGCAGGATCTGTTTAGAATGTAAATGGTGAAAGGATTGGCCCAGGCATCCAATGATTGGGTGACACACCCCAGATCTTCTCTGAATGTCCTTCAAAGCCTGGCCAGTCTAGGCCCAGCTTTAAGTCAGTGAGGTCCTTTCATTATCTCCTCCCTCACTGCTCCCCACCTTGGAGAACAGGAGGAGCCATCTTCCTATAGGATGAAATCAGTCTCTTCCCATGTTTATTGCACATTCATCTCCTGCCCTGGGGGTCCCGGCCTCAGGGGGAATCAGGATAATGAGGTAGGCCTGAGGTCCTTCCCAAAATAAGTAGCTACATGTGGCAGCTCCCATAATGCCACAGGTCATGCTAGAAGGAAACTGCACTATTACTAGGAGTAGCTTATAAAGTAAAAAACCTAAAAAAAAATACATGGCACCTATCACAGATCTCAAATGTGAAGGAACCCTGGAACACAAAATGTCGGGGGCCTCAGAACACAGAAATTACAATTATAGGAAATTCCCCGCCGAGGGTATAGAAGAGCAGATCCAGGAGGGATCTTAGAAGGTAAACTAGAAAATGCCTTGCCGTAGATTTAACTGTCATTTCTGTGGAGATGCATTTACACTCACCCCAGTTTCTCCCATGAACTTCAGTACTCTCTGACCAATTGCTCATCAGACATTTCTAACTGGATATCCCAGAGCCATCTCTCAAGCTCCATCTATCCAAAACAGAACTCTGTCTCTCTCTTTGTATGTCTCTCTGTCTCTGTCTGTTTGTCTGTGTATCTATCCCTGTTTCTCTCTTTGTCTCTATTTCTCTCTCTGTTTTTGTCTCTCTCTCTTCCGTCCTTTCTCTCTCTCTTCTCTGTCTCTGTCTCCTTCTCTCTGTGTTTCTGTCTGTCTGTCTGTCTATGTGTATCTGTCTGTCTCTGTCTCTCTTTGTCTCTATTTCTCTTTCTGTTTTTGTCTCTCTCTCTTCTCTGTCTCTGTCTCCTTCTCTCTGTGTATCTGTCTGTCTCTGTCTCTCTCTTTGTCTCTATTTCTCTCTCTGTTTTTGTCTCTCTCTCTTCTCTGTCTCTGTCTCTTTCTGTATCTCTGTCGGTCTGTCTGTCTCTCTATGTGTATCTGTCTGTCTCTGTCTCTCTCTTTGTCTTTATTCTATCTCTGCCTTTGTCTCCCTTCCCTCTTCTCTCTCTTCTCTTTCTTTCTCTGTCTGTCTGTCTCTCTCCCTCTCCCTCCCTTCTTTCCTCTCTCCCCCCTCTCTCTTCATCTCTCTCTCCCCCTCCCTCCCTCCCCTGAGCACACTAACTTTGGAGCAGAGAAGTGAGTTCAAATCCTGGTATTGTCACAAGTTACCAGAGAACAGACATTTACTCCTACACTGTGCCATAACCACCAGAGCTGGCAGCACAGTGAGCCCCACTCCCAAGTAGCTGCCATTCTAACAGGAGAGGCGGGTCCTCATCACTTCCCAGCTGGAGGATGGCAAGCGCCTCCTGTTTGGCCTTCCTGGGGCCAGCCTCTCTCCTTCCAAACAGCTGCCTCTGACATCCCTAGAGCCTGGGGCTGCCTCTGTTTTCCTTTTGCTCAGGAAGTTTCCCTGGCTCTCCACTGCCCCTGACACACCAACTACTCCATTTGCCACTTAATATTCGGCACCAAATGGCTCCAACCTATCTTGCCAGATGTTTCTGAGCACATCCCCTCATAGAATTTGCATCTGCACCACTTACTGTTGCCTTTATCTGTAACATTTCATCTCCTGCCCTTGTCTGCGCACAGGCAGGGACACAACTGCCAGGTCCTTGTCTCTCATCTCTGCCTGTTTGCCTCAGTTCCCTCATTTGTAAAACGAATTGGAGAAGAATATGGCAAAGCACTTGTGTTTTTGCCAAGAAAACTCCAAATGGGATCCTGAAGAGTTGGACTAAAAAATGAGTCAACAACAACCAATTACATTGAAAAATTGCTCTCTGAGAGGATATTATGAAAGAAGAATAACTAAGATTTATGTAGCATTTTTAAGGCTTGCAAAGTGTTCATGAATATTTTGTTATTTGATCCTCTGAGATGAAGGTGCTCCAAAATGCAGAGTTTAAGTGATTTATCCAGGGTCATACAACTAGGAAGGATCTGGGACTGAATTTGATCTCAGGTCTTTTGGATGATAGATCCAGCACTCTATCCCTTGTACCACCAGCTATTTCTCATTAGACCAAAGGGAAACGATGCTAAGGGTTTCAAGAGACATTTTCCTGTTGTCAGAATGCCACATGTGGTGTGGGTCATATAGCTGTTCTCTCCCAGAAACCCCAAGCTGAAAATGGTCTCAGCCTCCTTCCTTCCGAATATTGGCAGGAATGCTCTGAAGGAATCATTATTACTCAGACTGAGCACATTTGACATAATTATACCTTATAAATACCTCCATTATAATGACATCCTTTCATGGATTGTTACTAATTGTTGTACTTGACATGACAAATTTAATATGTTGCTTGATGTAATTACCCTAAATACTTCCAAGATGCTCACTCAATTTAAGAATAACAATTAGTATAATTAAGGAAAAAGAAGAAAAGGAGGAGGATGAAGAGGAGGAAGAGCAGATGAGGAGGAGGAGGAGGAGAAGGAGAAGAAAGAGAAGGAGAAGAAGTAGAAAGAAGAAGAAGAAGGAGAAGGAGAAGATGAGAGAAGGAGAAAGAGGAACAAGAAGAAGAAGAAGAAGAAGAAGAAGAAGAAGAAGAAGAAGAAGAAGAAGAAGAAGAAGAAGAAGAAGAAGAAGAAGAAGAAGAAGAAGAAGAAGAAGAAGAAGAAGAAGAAGAAGAAGAAGAAGAAGAAGAAGAAGAAGGAGAAGAAGGAGAAAGAGGAAGAAGAAGGAGAAGGAGAAGAAGAAGAAGAAGAAGAAGAAGATGGAGAAGAAGGAGAAAGAGGAAGAAGAAGGAGAAGGAGAAGATGGAGAAGAAGGAGAAAGAGGAAGAAGGAGAAGAAGGAGAAGAAGGAGAAAGAGGAAGAAGAAGAAGAAGAAGAAGATGGAGAAGAAGATGGAGAAGAAGGAGAAAGAGGAAGAAGAAGAAGAAGGAGAAGGAGAAGAAGAAGAAGAAGAAGAAGAAGAAGAAGAAGAAGAAGAAGAAGAAGAAGAAGAAGAAGAAGAAGAAGAAGAAGAAGAAGAAGAAGAAGAAGAAGAAGAAGTGGAGGAGGAGGAAGAGAAGAACAAGAAGAAGAAGAAGAAGAACAAGAAGAACAAGAAGCACAAGAAGAACAAGAAGAAGAACAGAAGAAGAACAACAACAAGAACAACAAGAAGAACAAGAACAAGAACAAGAAGAACAAGAAGAAGAAGAAGAAGAACAAGAACAAGGAGAAGAAGAACAAAAGAACAAGAACAAGAAGAACAAGAACAAGAACAAGAACAAGAACAAGAACAAGAACAAGAGCAAGAAGAAAGAAAGGAAGATGAGGAGGAGGAAGAGGAGATGGTGATTGAGGAGAAGGAGAAGAAGGAGAAAAAGGAAGAGGAGGAAGGGGAGAAGTTTCATTTACATTTCTTCCTTATTGTCCCATAACCTGAAATCTTTTAGAGGCCTTATAATGAAATGAGTTTCCTGTCTTGGCAGCAGGTAACAAGGTAGAAAGAGCACCAAAAATTGAGTCTGGGGACTTAGATCTCATTTGGGTCTTCCATTTTTCTTATTAAGGTAAATAATGTAACTTCTCTGACCTCCCTTGTTCTCACCGGGATATTAATACCAGTATTCCCTAACCTAACCACTTTGTCCTTAAGGAGTAAATGAAAGAAGACTTTGGGAAGCTCTTGGTTAGGGCATCAGTGACTGCACACCTCTGCACCAATGGTTTCTAGCTGTGTGACCCTGAAGTCATGCTTTCTCTGACTTTAGTTTCCTAGTGTGAACATGTGAATGGTGATTCTTGCACTCTGACCTCATCTAAGTCTGATGAAGAAAAGGCTTTATGAGCCCCAAATGTCTACACTACCTCAAAATCTGTGATTTTAGCAATAAGGACATTCATTATACCCACATCTCTGATGTCCAGGTTAGTACCCTGGATGCCTTAGAATTGGCCGGAGTCCAGATAAGCAAAAGTTCTTGGTCTTTATTCTTGGTCTTTATGGGGAGAAGTGAAGGGAATGGACACAAGCTCTCCACGACCTCCCTTCTCTTCATCCACTGCCAAAGTGACTCTGGCTTGTCTTACTCCACCCCCTAGTCCCTCTTACAATTATCTGTATACACCAAACGATTGGGCCTGCACAGGATAGTGAGAAGGGCCATTCTCCAAGCATATTCTAAGAGTATTGTCCAATCGGTAATTAACTTCAAGTGCCCAGTTGTCTGATTCCAGTGCACCTATTCAGAGTTTCAGCCCTTTACACACATCCTCTGGCACCTGATCTTGGATGATCAAGAGAAGAAACATTCTATGACTTCAGAGATCCCATGCCCCTCCAGACCTCATCCTCCAGCTATCTGGCCAGGAAAAAGCCCCCCAACCTTTGTCTGGTTGATCCAAATCTGTCTTCCCGCCAATCTTGAAGATTTTCCAACTCAGTAAGAGCAGCCAAAGTATGGAACAGCCAAGGTGCCTGGTACACAGTAGGCGCCAAATATATGCCTATTCTTTTCAATTTTCTTCAGGGCTACCCATGTATCTTGAAGGAGAATATGCTATTCTGGGTGAAGAGTGCTCAGATACTGCCTGTGGTGACCACTTGGAAGATACCCCAGCTCCTTGAGACAGAGGGGTGGTGGAAAATGACTCACTGAGTGGAACAATTAGTGAGAACCCAGGCTTTCCTCTATGCCATGGGGAAGCACCAAAGAATACATCCAGGGAGGTAAACCTTTACAAAGTATTCAGTGTATTTAAAAAAAAATCCTTCAAAATAGAAATTACAAAAGATTTATCTTTATTTTGCAAATATGGAACCTGAAGACCAGGAAGATAATTTGTTAATGGTTACAATGGTGGAAATTTTAAGAGAGAACAATTCAAACACAAATGTCTAGTGACTCCCCATACCATTCTTCGTAATGTACCAAGACACCTCCCTCTGGAACTCTGTTTCCCCATCTATAAACAAGGGGCTTCAACCAATGACCTCTAAGGTGTCTGACTGAAGTTTTAAACCAGTGAGTTAGATGAATAAGCTCTGTTTCTATCATTGCTTTTAGAAAAAAAAAATAGATTTATTTTTTTAATATTTATTTATTTATTTTAATTTATAATTTTTTGACAGTATATATGCATGAGTATTTTTTTTATAATATTATCCCTTGTATTCATTTTTCCAAATTATCCCCTCCCTCCCTCTATTCCCTCCCCCCGATGGCAGGCAATCCCATACATTTTACATGTGTTACAATATAACCCAGATACAATATATGTGTGTAAATCCCATTTTCTTGTTGCACGTTAAGTATTGGTTTCCGAAGGTATAAGTAACCTGGGTAGATAGACAGTAGTGCTAACAGTTTACATTCACTTCCCAGTGTTCCTTCTCTGGGTGTAGCTGTTTCTGTCCATCATTGATCAGCTGGAAGTGAGTTGGATCTTCTTTATGTTGAAGAGATCCACTTCCATCAGAATACATCCTCATACAACATTGAAGTGGACAGCAATCTTCTGGTTCATAATAGATTTATTTACCAATTTAGATTTTTTTAAAAAGGTGATGTCTTAGTATAAAAACCAGAGGGTGAGAAGACCTGGAAAATCCTCGGCTTGCCCCACTTTCTCTTCACTAACACTCAGGTGCCATTGCCATGACGCTCTTCTCCAACCCACTCTTCAGCTCCTTCTGAAATGTCACATCAAGAAAAAGAAAAAAGGAAAAAGGTTGGGGTGGGGAGAGGAGATTGACTCAGCATTCACATCTTGACAGGGGAGAGGGGGTTCCTGTTTGGAAAATACTGAGATAAAGTTACTTTCTCTGGGAGGAAGATGCTTAGCAGACATTTAATCAGGGAAGAATGACTGTCAAAAGCTTTCATTTTTCAAAGTCAGACATGGAGACGATGAGAGAATATTGTTATGTAGATGAGGAGGATGGCGGCTCCATCTGCATTTTCTTATGTGTTAATGGCTGCCCAGCCTAGGAATCACACTGGAACATCAGAACAAATCAGGTGGAAGGAACAAGAACCTCTGGTCCTGTGGGTACCTGCTTAGGCATTCTTTGCAGAGCAGTTCATATGATCACATACATCGAGAAGCAGGCTCAACAAACGCCCATGGTTTGCATATGATAATGAGTTGTCTTCCTTCTTTCCTTTCTTCTTGCCTTCCTCCTTCCCTCCCTTCTTTTCCTCCTTCCTCCCTCTCTTCCTTGCTCTTCCTTCCTTCCTTCCCTCCCTTCTTTTCCTCCTTCCTCCCTCTCTTCCTTGCTCTTCCTTCCTTCCTTCCCTCCCTTCTTTCCCTCCTTCCTCCCTCTCTTCCTTGCTCTTCCTTCCTTCCTTCCCTCCCTTCCTTCCTTTCTTTCCTTCCTCCTACCTTCCCTTCTTCCTTCCTTCTTTCCTTTCTTTTTTCCTTCCTCCTTCCCTCCATTCTTTTCTTTTTTCTTTCCTTCCTCCTTCCTTCTCTTCTTTCATTCCTTCCTCCTTCTTTCCTCTCTCTTCTTTCCTTTCTTCCTTCCTTCTTTCCTTCCTCCCTCTCTTCCACTCTCTTCCTTCCTTCCTTCCTTCCTTCCTTCCTTCCTTCCTTCCTTCCTTCCTTCCTTCCTTCCTTCCTTCCTTCCTTCCTTCCTTCCTTCCTTCCTTCCCTCCCTTCTTTCTTTCCTCCCTCTTTTCCACTCTCTTCCTTTCTTCCCTTCTTTCCTTTCTTCTTCCCTCCCTTCCTACTTTCCCTCCCTTCTTTCCTTCCTTTGTTTCCTTCCTTCCTCCTTGATTCATTCCATTCTTCATTTCTAGAAAGACAGAGTATAACTTCCCCGAGGATGTACCTCAGAAAAGAAACCCCAAACTTTCAGCAAAATCTGTGGCACCCCAATTCCACAATCTGACCCCAATATAATGTATATATCTACCCATCCCCATGTTTAAAACTCAAAACCACCCAGACTGAAGATGCTCCTGAATCCCCCGGCTGACAACACAGCTGCTTCATTGAGAATGTCTTCAAGAGCCTGTGGTCACCTCTGGATTGTGATGAGAGCCTTGAAGGAGATCTTTAAAACAGAATGATACTTGAGAAAACCCTTTCAGAGAAATGAAGACAAAAATAGTGTAATAAATGCTGAAGGGAAAGAACCATGCAAATAGCCTGTCCTGATTGGATTTCAAAGGTTCCCCATGGAATTTAAGGGGTGGATTTGAACCCCAGCTTGCCACCTACTAACTGCAACATGGTAAGGTCTCCTGATCTGGGCCTTGGTTTCCTGGATAGTAAGGTGAGAGTGGAATAGCATGACTCCTCAGCTGTGGACATTCTAGATTCTTTGATCCCAGCTCAGAGATCAGTGAACCTTTCCCGGCTATTGTGAGGATCGCATGAAATAATATTGGTAAAAATAAGTTCTCAGCATGGTGCTTGGCACATAGTAGGCACCAAATGCAAGCCTAATCTCTTCTATTTTCTTCAGGGCAACCTCCATATTAAGCAGGAGAAAATGCTGTCCTGGGATAAGTGTTCTCAGACACTGCCTGTAGTGACCACTTGTCCCATCCACCCCAGCGCCTTGAGACAGAGGGGTGG
The DNA here is from genome assembly GCF_048593235.1 of Sminthopsis crassicaudata. NCBI lineage: Eukaryota > Metazoa > Chordata > Mammalia > Dasyuromorphia > Dasyuridae > Sminthopsis > Sminthopsis crassicaudata. The sequence goes on along the minus strand of NC_133618.1, from coordinate 9,459,771 downwards.
TGGAAAGTGACTCACTAAACTCACTTCTCCATTTATTGATTGGATATTTATAAAAGATGGATTTTTTTTTTTTGGCTGAGGGAATTGTGGTTAAGTGACTTGCCCAGGATCACACAGCTCTAGGAAGTGTTTAGTGTCTGAGATCAGATTTGAGCTCAGGTCCTCCTGATTTCAGGGCTGGTGCTCTATCCACTGAGCCACTCAGCTGCCCATTACGTGTTTTGTTTTGTTTTGTTTTTCCCTGAGGCTGGGGTTAAGTGACTTGCCTAAGGTCACACAGCTAGGAAGTGTTAAGTATGCAACAAGAAAACTGGATTTACACACATATATTATATCTAGGTTATACTGTAACACATGTAAAATGTATGAGATTGCCTGTCATCTAGGAGAGGGAGGGGAAAATCTGGAAAAATGAATACAAGAAAGTGTTAATTGTCTGAGATCAGATTTGAACTCTAGTCCTCCTGATTTCAGGGCTGGTGCTCTATCCACTGCACCACCTGGCTGCCCCTATAGGATGAATCTTTATAGAAAGGAAATAGCTTACCCATGACAGTGTGGCTATAAACAATGGAGTTTGGATCTGAACCCAGATTTTCCTGACTTTGCATCCATTCAATGCCCTTCAATGGACCTGGCTGCCTGCTTTTTATCATGCTCTTATCAGAGCTCATAAGCTGGTCTCAAAGGTAGATTGTTCTTACTAGCTAAGAAGATGAATAGGGAAACACAGGCCGAGCAAAGGGTTCAGTCCCCATTGGGTACTGCCCATTGCATCCCCATTAAGATCATGATCTTCATGGCATTTGCCCCTTGTCCGGCTGAGAGGAAGCTCCTCCACCTCCCATGTGTCACACTGGAGGCTCTGACACTGCTGAGGAGTTCCAGAGGTAATCACACATCTGGTTTCCATAGCAAACATGGAAAACTATGGGAACAAAGGTTTGGAGGTGGGAACAGGGGATCGGTAGTTAACAAAAATAGACATTAGTGCAGCCCTTTACACTAAAATAATTATTAAAGATCAAACTTCTATAACACTTTAAGGTTTATAAAGTGCTTTATATTTTTTCTTATTTGATACCCCAACAACTCTGTGGAGTAGATGCTATTATTTTTCCTATTTTACAAGTGAGGAAACTGAGATTGAGGAACACTAAGCAAGTAGTGTAGTCACACAGCTAATAGAGGTCTGAGGAAAGGTTCATATTCACATCTCTGAGTCTAACACTATCCACCGTATCACTTTGCGGCCTCCTTCATCTCATCCCTTTACTGGAAGCCTGTACCAAAGATTCCTCAAGTCCCACATCATTTTATTTAACCTTCCTTATAGCTATGATATAAAGGCATTCCCATTCCACAAGTGAGTAAACTGAGACTCAGAGAGGGTAAGTGTCTTGTCAGCATCATTTGGCTAACTGAGACACGATTCAAATCTATATTTTTCCTTTCCACTGACCCATAATGCTTCAGTTTAGTGAAAAAGGATACAAAGTAATTCACAGATTGGGATGGGATTCGGTGGGATGGAACATTATAGAACAGTATTAAAGAGTCTGGGATGAGACATGATGGAATGGGATAGAATTGGGAACAAGATGGAGTGGGATGGGATGGGATGGGATTAGATGAGTTAGAATGGATCAGAGTAGTTCTGGATGTGATGGGGTAGTAAATTACAGAATATAATTTAATAGGACGGGATGACATTTAATGGGGAGAATAAAATGAATTAGAGTACACATAGGTAGAATGATGTGGGCGATGGGATAATGTGGGAAGGGATGGGATGGGATGATGTAAGAGGGAATTAGATAATATAGAATTGTATAAATTTATAATTTTATAGTTTAAGATAGGGCATGATGCTATAGGAAGAGAGAAGAAAAACCTAGATATTGTAGGGTGTGATAAGATAGGACAGGATGAGACAAACCAAGGCAGGATGGGATGGAATGGAATGATGTAAGAGGGAATAAGATAATGCAGAATTTTATAAATTTATAATTTTATAGTTTAATATAGGGCATGATGCTATAGGGAGAGAGAAGAAAAACCTAGATATTGTAGGGTGTGATAAGATAGGACAGGATGAGACAAAACAAGGCAGGATGGGATGGAATGGAATGATGTAAGAGGGAATAAGATAATATAGAATTTTATAAATTAATAATTTTATAATTAAAAATAGTTAAATAGCAGAATGCTATAGGGAGAGAGAAGAAAAACCTAGATATAGTAGGGATAAGACAGGACGAGATGAGACAAAACAAGGCAGGATGGGATGTGATGGTATGATGGGATACGGGACTAGATGGGCTAAGACAAGGTAGGGACAGGAGTTGGAACAGACCATGAAAGGCTACTTCAACTTAACTGTATATTATCTGAGAGCAAGTTGGAATTTCCCTTCCATTCTACATTCCTATAGCTGCAAATTGTAAACAGTACTCTTAAGTTTTATGTAAATATAAAACTAAATTAACTCCTCTCTTCAAACCTCAGAAGCCAACTTCCATCCTTCTGTGTATTTTTCTGACTTGAATTACAAACCAGAGTGTATAATGGAAACCAGGATAGTCCATTAGCTCAATGTACCAGTGATTATACCCACAACCTCCAGCCCAGAGTGGTGGGAAATGCTGTCCTTTTTTAGACTTAAAGGATTTTTCCTTATTAGGAAATTAGAGTGTGTTCAAAAATGGCACAATGGAAATGTTTGTAAGGGGGGGAACAGCAGCTGGAAGGAATCAGGAGGTACATTGATTTAAGACCCACAACTGATAGCCTGACTATCAAGCTGCATAATATACATGCATATTCCTGAAAATATGAACTACCCCTGGTCCTAAATAGTCACTTGCTACTTGTGGTCCTGCTGAGTCGAAAGCACTGAATCCACTCAAGTCAAGCAAAGGTGTTACCTTGGGAGATTAGCAGATCATAAAACACACACTAAATATCCAGGTTGGCAGAAAGGCTGGCAAATTTTCCTAGTCACATATATTCCTTGAGGAATATCTGCATTTTATAAATGATTCCAATTCTCCTTTCTCTTCAATTTCACAGAATAGAATAAGTTCTTCTCACAACAGTCCAAGACACTTATAGATAAAAGGATCATGACACTGCAAATGTAGAGAGCTGGAAAAGGTCATGCGATTCAACCACCCCATTTTTCAGATGAAGAAACTGAGGCCCTGGGAAGTTAAGTGGTTTAAAAAAAGTCATACAAAGAGTGTCAAAGCAAGATAATGAATTTAGTAGGGTCCCGGTCCAGAGTTGTCTCTGTAGTGCAAACTTTATGATATCTATTTTATAAATGAAGAAACTAATATGTAGAAAGACGAACTCACTCTTTCCTCCTCAAATTATCATGATCACACATTATATCTTGCCAGCAGAATGTCAGATCTTTCAGAGGATATCGGTTAGACTGTTTTTGTCCTATATCTTGCACTGAACATCAGTGATTCACACATAAAAAGCATTTAATATGTGTTCGTTTGATTGGGCTGATTTTAATTGGATTGCCCAAGGTCACACAGTGAATGCAAAATTATCATTCAAAGCCAGGTCTCCAGATTCCATACCCAGAAAGCATTTCTCTGTTTCCTCCTCTAGTGACCATTATTCCAGTATACCTTGAATCAGTGCATGAATAGATTTTAAAAGCCCAGTAATTATTTAGCATGTGAATGAAAACATTCAATAATTGTTGGGGGAAGGAGTGAATGAATGACCACATCCAGTATGTTTGTTATATGAATGAGTAAATGTCAATAAAGATATTCAATAAATATGGGATGGATGAATGGATGGATGAATGAAGAAATGTTTGAATGAAAATATTCAGTGATTGTCACATATATGAATGAATGAAAGCATCTAATAATTATTTGCTGTATGAATGAGTAAAAAATATATAAATGAAAGCATTCAATAATTATATGAATTAGTAAATGAATGAATACCATCATTCTAATAATTGCCATATGAATGGGAAAATCCAATAATCATTTGTGTATGAATGAATGAATGAATGAATGATCACTGGACAGGAAGTCAAGAGAAAAGTTCTAGTCCCTTGAATTCCTCTCACTCCTTAGGTGGTATTAAATCTTTCAATTTTCTTGAATCTTAGTATCCTAATCTATAAAATGAAAAAAATTGAATTAGTGGTTTGTCTAAGGATCCTCTTCAATTAAAAAAATAATAATAATCCTGATTCTAAATTAGGGATTTAGGTTATAAAGTAACTATATGAGTTACTTCTCTATGAAATCCTTACACACCACATTTTTCTTTGTAATACAAGAAGGCAAAAGGGTTTTTGTTTTGTTTTTGTCTTGCAATTGATATAGAAGAAGGAATATTGAAAAAATATCACATTACAATGAGGATGGCTGCTTGGAATGTGCCTAGAGACCAGAAACCTCCTCCTTCCTTTGTCTGCAAATTGAAACATGGAGAATCAGAGGGAATAATACAGGATGATGGAACTAAGACCCAAGTGTCCTCATATCTAACTCAGCTCATGCCATATCATTACCTCTATTTTTTCTATTCTCATTGATTCTTTTTTCATAATATTACCAGCTTTTGCACATTGCAAAAATCATAGAATTTCAGAGGCAGAAGGAAATTCAGGAAGCATCTAGTTAAACTAGATATAAACACAAATCATTTCTATAATATTCTCTTAGTGGTCATTGCAGCTGTGGAGACATGGGAAAAAAGCCAGATTTGGAGTCATAAAGTCTTAATTTTGATCCAGTCCCACAATTTGGGCAAGACACTTTATGAGCCTTAGTTTGCTTTTCTCTAAAAAGGAAGCAAGAAGAAGTATGACATCACCATCAGAGAGTTTGTCTCAGACTATGAGAAGAGAAGAAGGAGAAGGAGGAGGAGGAGGAGGGGGAAGAAGAGGGGGAGAAAGGGAAGGAGAAGGAGGAGGCGGAGGAAGGGGAGGAAGAAGAGGAGGGGGAAGAAGAGGAGGAGAACAGAAGAACAAGAGCAAGAATAATAAGAAGAAAATAAAAAAAAGAAGAGAAAGAACAAAAACAAAAGCAAGAAGAAGAAAAGCAGCAAGAAGAAAAAGGAGAAGGAGGAGGGGGAAGAAGAAGGGGAGGAGAAGGAGGAGGAGGAGTAAGGAGTGGGAGGAAGAGGAGGAGAACAGACGAACAAGAGCAAGAATAAGAACAAGAAGAAGAAAAGAAAAAAAAGAAGAGAAAGAACAAAACAAAAGCAAGAAGAAGAAAAACAGCAAGAAGAAGAAGAAAAGGAGAAGAGGAGGAGGAGGAAGAGAAAGAAGAAGAGGAGGAGGAAGAAGAGGAAGAGGCAGAGGATAAGAAGAAAAGAACGAGTAAGAACAAGAACAATAACAAGATGAAGAAAAAGAACAAGAACAAGAAGAACAGCAAGAAGAAGAAGGGAAAGCAGAAAAACAAAACGGAGAATAATGACAAGGAGAAGAAGGAAGATGAGGAGGAGAAGAAAAAAGGAAGAAAAAGAAGAAGGAAAGAAGAAGGAAAAGGAGGAAGAGAGGAGGAAGAGGAAGAGAAGGAGATGGAGAAGACCATTGCAACAATTCAAAGTAAAATCTGGAAGTAGTGAGTTCCCTGTCAATGGAAGTCTTTGAGTAGAGGCTGTGTGGCCATATATTGGACAGGTTGTATTGAAGCTTCTCACTCAAGAAAATGCCTTAAACAAGACTTGTCTTCAGTTCTTTTAATCCATGAGTGTGTGACTCTGCAAAGGTCAGGGAAGATGTGACACTAGGGAAGATTGTCCTCTCACCTACAAATGGAAGCTTAATGATCTCCATGAACATTCCAGAAGAAAAAGAGAGCTCCTGGAGGGGCAGAGGTAGCACCCCCTCCCAGCTCCCATTTCTTTACCTCCTTCCCCATGATAAAGTGCTTTCCCAAGGCAATTCTGTGAAGCAGCTCACGTCATATCATTACCTCTATTTTTTTTTTTCCCTAGAAGGGGAGACTCAAGAGACACACTTGAACAAGGATGCCCCACTTGGATGTGTCAGAATAACCCCTGAAGCCTGGCTTTCTCAAGCCCAATTTCAAGGCTGCTTCTCCTCCTTCCTACAGCTTGTCCATAAACTGGCACAAGGAGGGAAACCTTCTGTGTCCCCATTTCTCTAGCAAGGGCCATGAGAAATGGGTAAGCTCCAGAGCGGGCCTATTTGTTACATCTTCAGACACAAATTTCATTTAAATACTTGAATTACATTTGTAGAAATCACAGATATTTCTCTGCAATCCTGAGATGGTTCTCGTATCCATAATGAGCATCAGAACCACAGATTTTTTTACCCAAAATATAAGGGAGGATTTCCTGAAGATTAAAGCTAACAAAAAATATAACCACAAAAAGCTTAGAGTATAGAATGTCGGAACTGATGGAGACCTTGGAACACAGATAGTCAGAGATTAAAGAAACTTTAGGACATTGAATGTTGAGAAGGAAAAGTTCTCTGTAAAAATGGCTCTTTCCTCCGTCAATGGCGTTCTCTCAGTCATAATGGGGCTGTTCCCCTACACCCCATTTCCATTAGTCACTAGCTGCCAAATGACCTTTTATGTTGAAATATTTATTTCAGAAAGTATAATCAAATCTATAAACTTACTCTCCTAACACATAGGAGGCCCAATCCCTTTTCCTTATCTTGTAGAACTTCATTTTTCAGGAAGGGGATGGAGATGAGATGTAGAATTTAGCTCAGTTTCTAGAGTACACTCTAGTTTCAAATCCATACTTTTCTGGGCCTCAAGTCCCAGGCACCTTGGCTTTTAGGGCTCCTTCAACAGGCCGGCTGGCTACACCATCCTGCCTGCCTTCCTGACTGCAAAGTCATTGTGGCTCAAACTCCAGGTCCTTTGAGAATCTTCCCAGGATCCCCCAGGAGGGCATCTGAAACTGAAGATCGGTAAACAGCCCAAACAGAACAACAGCCCAGACCCATTTCTCTGTGCCAAGAAAAAAAAGGGAGCAGAAGAAGGGGAATTCCCTCTCCCTAGTTCAGTACATGGCATATGTGCTGTGGATGAACTGTAATCGTCACTCTTTGGATCACAGAATATAAAAGTGTGTGAAAAAAAGTAGCAGAAAGAGAGAAGTGCACCTGGAATAAACAAACAGATAAATGAATGAACAAAAAAATAAATGCCCAGATTCTGTGGCATTTTTCAGTTGTGGCTTCCTCTCTGTGACTCCATTTGGAAGTTTCTCAGCAAAGATACTGGAATGCTTTGCTATTTCCTTCTCCAGCTCATTTTACAGCTAAGGAAACTGAGGTAAACAAGGTTTAGTTATTGTCACCCTGGGTGAGATAGCTGAGGTTTGATTTGAAGATGAGACTTCCTGACTCCAGGCCTAGCTCTATGTGTACTGCACTACCCAGCTGCCAGAAAAAGAGTGGATAAATGACTGAAAGAAAAAAATCCACATTTATTTTTGTAAAATATACAAATGAGGAGATAGATAAACAAGTTAATTAACAGGTAGGTAGAAAGACAGACAGGCAGATAGAGAGATGAATAAATACATACATACATAAATAAATAGAAATGTCTGAGCCTCATCAGTTTTAAAGACGCAGCCAGCCAACCAAAAGAGGCAACACTCACTCACATGGGAGGGGAGGGGAAGCAGACCTTGAATGTTCTCCAAAAGCCCCTCAAGGACACCTTTATATTAGACAAATTGGGCGTGTCCACACCAAACTGGGTTAAAATATAAAACACCTCAGTAAATCCCTGTGCTCAAGGAACTTACCTTTTAAGGGTGGGAGGAGAGACAGTGGGTACACAGAGGAGTGAACACCAAGTCATGCATTGCTTACAAAACACAGTGGAGATTTGCAGTCCAGAAAGATCATTCTAAAAGGCTTTGTTAGTTCTGAGAATGGGAAAATCCAAAGCTTAGAAGGGAAGGGCTTGTCCAACTCCCACCCTGACCTTTTACAGTTGAGGGAAGACGTGAATGGAACATTGGAAGTAAGTCCCACGTTGGAAGGCTCCAATTTGTGCTCTTCCCACAGGGCAGCACTTTTCCAAAGCTACTGGATAAATGAAGGTGCACATGGAAGAAGGGGACAGGAGAATCGCAGGTGGAGGGAGCAATTGCCACTCCATTCCCTCTAGATTGGCCTTTCCTCTCCTGGGTAGGTACTTGCACATACTAATTTAAATACCTGCTATCCATCCCGTTGGGGTGTAAGCTCCTTGAGGACAGGTACCAGTTTTGTCTTCCTTTGGATCCTCAGAGTCCATCAGAGTGCTTTTGGCCCATGGTTACCACTTAACAAATACCTGCTAATTTGGTTGGTTGATCGACAAACCATGGGGCAAGTTTGGGAGAAGTCAAGGAGTTGTCTGGAATAATAATAATAAAAAAAAATTATTATAAATAAAAATAAATAAATAATAGCATCCTATTGTGCTTTAAGATTTAAGTGTATTACATATGAAACTTATGAAAGGATGTTTTCAACATTATTAAGTGCTTATTAGCTATCATGAACTGTGTTAAGTGCCAAGGGCTGGAATTGAACTGCTAAGACCTTGAATGCTAGGGAGTTTGGAAGTCATTTGATAGCTGATAGAGATTTTTAGAATAGACACCGACCTCTCCAAACCTGTTTCCTGCTTGATGAAATGCAAATATTACCAGCAGAATTGCCAAGAGAAATGAGCTTGATAAACTAGGTGCCAGGTGATTGTGGTCTATTCATCCCCCAAGTTTCTCAAGTTGGTGGCGGGGGCACCATTTGAACCCATTCCTTGGGGCTCCAGGTTGGAGAGCTCAGTCCACTCGCTAGTGATCTTCAGCACCTCTGTCAACTCCAAGAAACAGCATTTGAGCTTTGCTAACAGCCCAGACAGGCAGACAGGCTGCTTCTTACCCTGAAAATCCCTTTGTTGGAAAATGAGAAATGAGCCTCTTTTCAGGCAGCTTCATTAGTCGCATGGAGCCTGGTAAAGCCTCCACCTTCCTGTAGTGCCGTCTGCACTCCCAGGGCATTGCTCGTCCTGCTCTTGATGGCTACCTGCTGACTGTGGTTGCCCATAGCAACAGAGCCGGGCTTTGGGTGGGTAAGGATGTTTGGTCTGTGTTCATGTTTTCATGTTTTTTTGTTTTTGTTTTAAGGTGTGTGTGTGTGTTTCTGTTGCTTGTCATGTAGTTTAAGATGTGTTTTTTGGGGATGGGGCAGTAAAGAGACTGTGTTTAAAGTATGATCACAATTTATCTAATTGTTTAGGAAAAAAAAAAAAAGGCAAATCCTTCCATTTCATTGGCAAAAATAATTGTGCATGTTATTATCCCAGCATCTAAAGGTTTGGTGCTAGGAGCGAATTGAGGGATTCTCTTATCCAACCACTGAAAGCAGGAAGGAGACCACTGGATTCTCAATAGAGAGCAGTCCATTTTCAAATCAGAATCCACAAAGCCTCAAGGATCCATCCCTCAAGCAAAGATTTCCTCCCCAGCTCCAACCCTGCCTCTTATCTAAATCCTCCAAGGAAGAGCTACTAAATAGCTGTTTGGGAATTCCATTCCATTGGCAGAAAATTTAGATTATTGGGAAGATTTTCCTTAAAGGAAGCAGAATCTACCTCTGAATTTAACCTCTTTGTCTCTCCTAGGACCTGTACAGAATAGATTCTTAATGTTCTTGTTCTGCTGAATGCTCCCTGCTCTGGGCTCAGTGCCCTAAGGAACACCCACACAGAAAGGCTTAGGAGCACAGATTGGAGCAGGAAACATTCTCCCTTGTCTGTGCCCTATAGAAGAATGGCTCACTAATGGCCTAATGAGTCTTGGAGTCCAGGAGCCCAGGCCCTTTAGTTTCAAATCTAGGAATTACCACACGTGGCTTTGCAGGAGCACCTGATTAGGTATCTGGAAACTAGGGCTCAGGCTTCTACTTTTAGCTTTATCATTAATTAGCTCGATAATTAACTTAGTTTCTTGAGCTTTGGGTTGCTCTTCTTTCATACAAAGGGATGAGATTTAGGAAAAAGTCTTGTGTAGTGACTGTGTTAGTACCCTGGATTTCTTAGAATCAGCCAGGGTCAGGATAAGCAAAAGTCTTTATTCTTGGTCTTTTGGGGTCACTCTCAGGGGATTAGATCTAGGAATCTACACACCTCCTTTCTCTCTCTCCACTGCCAAAGAATGATCCTGCTTGTTCTACTCCACCCTCTGATCTCCCTTCCCCTTCTTGGTCCACACCCACAGATGGAGGCAGCACAGAGTTGAGTAGGGTCATCCTCCAAGCATATGTTAATAGAGAATTGTCCAATTGGTAATTAGCCTCAAGTGCTCCGTTATCTTGCTTTAGGTGCGTCTGCTCAGTTCTAGTCCTTGGACTAGTAGTCTTGGATGGAGGAAAACCTTAGATTCAAATCCTACCCTGACATTTGCTTTCAGTGTAAATCTAGAAAAATAACTTAATCTTTTTAGCCTCAGTTTCCTCATCTGTAAATTAACTAGATGGCTTCCCCAGACCCTCCTGGATCTAAATATATAGTCCTATCATCTATAAGTGAGATCAAATGACTATTTGTTGGGTATATATTAGCCCAAATTTTACTTTCAGGAATGGGTTAGGCAAGTTGGACATGGGGATTCCTTCTCAGGCAGGCATTTTAGGCTCCTGAAGCTTGAGATGCTGGAGATCACTTCATTTGAAAGTAGGAAAAAATAAAAACTAACTTTTAGAATTTCACAGAATCAAGAAAACATTCAAGTTGGAAGGGACCTCAGATGATGGGCCAATGTTTGTCATCAAACAAGCCTGCTCTCCAGTGTTCCCAAGCCAGGCTCATGCAGGCTAAGCTTGGACACCTCCAGTGACAGAGAACCTGTCCTCCCCTACCTCTCAAGGTAGGGTCTTCTACTGGGGCAGCTACAAGGGGAAGGTCCTCTGAGGATATCTAGACCAACCCCTTTCTTTTAAAAATGAAAGAAAGAGAGACAGACAGATTCAGAGAGAGGGAAGAGGGAGGGAAGGAGAATGAGGCAAGAGAGGGAGAGAGAGAAAGAAACAGAAAGAAACAGAAAAGAGAGACAGAGAAAAGAAGAAAGAGGAGGAGGAGGAAGAGGAGGAGGAGGAAGAAAAGGAGGAGAAGGAAGAGGAAGAGGAGGAGGAGGAGGAAGAGGAAGAGAAGGAGGAGGAGGAGAAAGAGGAGGAGGAAGAGGAAGAGAAGGAGAAGGAGGAGAAAGAGGAGGAGGAAGAGAAAAGAAGGAGAAGGAGGAGGAGGAGGAGGAGGAGGAGGAGGAGATGAGGTGGATGGCGTGAAGAGGAGGAAGAGGAAGAAAAGGATAGGGAGGAGGTAGCAATTGTTTTCCCATTGCACTATGTCACCGATGTGCTACAAGAATCCCTTCAGATGACCAATGGGAGACATTTCATAAAATGTGAGGTGCTCTGTGAATGTCATTATCATCTTGGCTTTCCTTGAACTGACCTGGGATTTCATCCCAGAGAGGAAAGTCCTTCCCCCAAGACTTATTGAGCACTTGGTTGTTTTGAATTTTACTGGGATTGGAAAGATTAAAAGACCTACTGAGGGTCCCCTAGCAGCAAGAGAAGTTGGGGCCTTGACCCCCGGTCTTCCTGACTTTCTCCTTTCTGCCGTTTTTTTCTCTGGCCTGTAACTCCTCCTTGGCAATCCCTTCAGGGCCATCTTGCCCACACAGCCTGGAGCTCCTTGAGTGGGTGTCCCAGAGTGATGAAAGATTCCCAAACCTCAGTTATTACTCACTGTGGCTCCTGCTGCCATCGGCTTCCTTTCCATGAGCCCATCCACGGCATGGCAGACTCAACGGCTCACTGTTTTATTAGAACTGTTTCCAAATACCTCCATAAATCTTGACAGGGCTCCCTTCTGCAAGTCCGCGGTGATGGCAGAGAGATGCAGCTGTTTAGTCATGAAGTTCCATGTTTTTTAAATAAGGTGAGCTGTGTTGGGAAAGTCATGCATAATTCAAAGGCACAGACTGTACTGTTTCTGAAAACTTTTGAATAAAGAATTTGATTAATAGTCTGATCACATTGTGCCTATATTTAGACCCCTGTATGAATACGGATTCCCCGTAAAGCTTGGGAGATTTTGCATCTCTTGCTTTTCGGTTTTGGGGGGGCTCCTGAGGCTGGTGGGCTTCAAGAAACCACCAAGCACGATAGGGTCTGCAGGGCCAGCTTTCTGGAGCAGCAGGCACACAGATGGGTTCCTCCTCACCTGGGCATCTCAAAGTTAAATATTTCCCATGAAGCCTGAATTTGTGCTGATAGTCGGGACTATTGTCTTTCTTTCCTCTTGTGATTAAGAATAAATTCTGTGGATATCTGTAACAACAACAATAACAAAATCTAATCTGACAGGGAAGGTGGAAAAAATAGAGGCTTTGTGAGCACTGGAAGAGATTCTGACAATACAGATCACGAGAGATCGGAGCTTAAAACAGAGAACAGAGAACGTCCAAAGAACCTGAGAACAGAGAACGTTAGGCTTCAGAATTTAGCTCTGTTGGATTATTGAGCATGGGGTAACACTATTTCTCCATTTTATATTCACGAGATATATAAGTGCTTATGTGTATGGATGGATGGATGGATGGATGCTTGCATGTACATACACACATTCCTGTTTTCTCTCTCATTTGAATTAAAATCTCTTTTCCAGCAGTTTCATTGTTTGTATACTCCAGGGCCTGGCAGAGAGTTCAACACAGAATAGGAAGCTATTAAATACTACTACTAGTGTAGTTTAGTGGAAAAGGTGTTGAGTTAGGCAGCAGAGAGCTCCTGAGTCCCAGCTGTGACACTTCCCAGCTGAGAGAATTTGGGTAAATTATCATTTTTTGGATCTTCATTTTTTCATCAGCAAAATAATAGGATTAATAATAACTTGAATATATTTCAATTATATGCCAGAAATACAATTTATTAATAAATAATTTTTTAAATTTTAATAATAAATATTCTGTTTCTCTCTCTCTCTGTTTCTCAGAGAACAACAATAATAATAATTGAGCAGGAAACATTCTCTGTTGCCTGGGCCCTATAGAAGAATGGTCACTAAGGGCCTAATGTCTTGGAGTCCATAATACACAATTTACAAATATCATCTCATTCAATCACTTGATGTAGGTGGCATTATTATCCACATTCTACAGATTTAAAAAAAAAAAAAAAACTGATGCAGGAAGGTGTTTCATGAAGCCCACATAGCTCGAGCTATATTTGAATTCAAGTCTTCCTAGCTCCAGACTCACAGCTTTCTTTATTTACTATTCCATCCCGAGTTCTTTCCAATTCTGTGAACTTGGCAAATACTCTGTGGAAGGGTCCTTAGAAGTTGAAGAATCAGAGTTGGAAATGCCTTTCAGTATGATTAGTCCACAAGAGGAAATCCTTAGGTCTGGCTCAGGCTCCGTGTGCAGTTAGTCTCTTAGTCCCAACTTCATCTCGGTACTGTGTGGCCTATTAGAAATGCAACATAATCCTCACATTTACTTGAAAAAATAAATAAATAAATGAAAGGGTTCGCATGTTTTCTGCCTGTTAAATGGTGCTAGAAATATAGTCCTTTCATGAAGACGGGTCCAAGTGACAATTACATAAGATGGGGTTATCCAACTTCAGGCAGGGTAGTCTCGGAATAATAATATCTTTTATCTACATAGTGTGCTCTGGAGGAGAGACAGAAACAGAGACAGAGAGAACAGAGACAGAGACATGCATACAGAGAGACAGACAAGCAAGCAATCAGAGAGATAGATGGACACAGAGACAGAAAGAGAGAAAACAGAGAAAGACATTTAGGGAGAGACAATCAGGCAGGTGGAGAGGTAGACAAATAGACCGAAAAACAAACACAAAAATAAATACAGGCATGCCTCGGAAAAATTGCCGGTTCACTTTCAGAGCACCACAATAAAGCAAAGATTGTAATAAAATGAGTCACATGATTTCCCCCATCCATACAAGTTACATTTATGTTATACTGTAGTCTCGTAAACTTATAAGTTTATATTATACTGTAATCTCTTAATACTGCAGTACTGTGTCTTAAAAACTATGTATCTAGATTTTAAAATACCTTATCCTTTAGCTAACCGTCCCCTGAGCTTCAGCAAGTTGTCTTGGTTTTTTGCTGAATGAGGGTCTTGTTGGATGTCGAGACTGCTGACTGATGGAGATGGCACTTCCTGAAGCTTGGGGTGACTGGGGCAGTTTCTTAAAATAAGACAACAGAATTTGCCGCATTGATGGACTCTTTCACTCGAACATTTGGAGGCCGTTGTAGGGTTATTGTTGTTCTCATTTTTACACTGTAGTGTCTCAGAGAACAGGAAGGTCAGGGAGAGGGAGAGGGATGGGGATGGGGGGGGGGATCAGAACACACAGCAGTTATCAATTAAGTTTGCCATCTTATATGGGTGGGGCTGGTGGTGCCCAAAGCAGTTAGAATAACCACATCAAAGATCACTGCCCACAGATCACCGGGACACATAGAGTAATGAGAAAGCTGGAAATATTGCGAGAAGGACCAAAATGTGAACACATGGGGGAGGGGAAGGGTGCCCGTGGGCTGTCTCGACTCAGGCTGGCCACAGACCTAAGATGTGCAAACACACACACACACATACAATATTTTTAACTGTGATCAGATGAGGCGTGCCTGCAGACACGGGGACAAAGACAGAGACAGAGACAGGCAGCCGGAGAGAACTGTGGAGACAACGGAAAGACAGAGAGACAGAGAGAAACAGAGACAGAAAATGGCAGAGACAGATACACACAGAGATAGGTAGACAGACAGACAAAGACAGAGAGACAGAAAATGGCAGAGACAGAGAGAGAGACACACACACACAGAGATAGGTAGACAGACAGAGACAAAGACAGAGAGAGAGAGAGAAACAGAGAGACAGAAAATGGCAGAGAGAGAGACACACACACAGAGATAGGTAGACAGACAGAGACAAAGACACAGAGAGAGAGAGAAACAGAGACAGAAAATGGCAGAGACAAAGAGAGAGAGACAGAGAGAGCGAGAGAGAGCGAGAGAGAGAGAGAGAGAGAGAGAGAAGAGAGAGAGAGAAGGAGAGAGAGAGAGAGAAGGAGAGAGAGAGACAGACAAAGAGACAGAGACAGAGAGACAGAGACAGAGACAGGCAGAGACAGAGAGACAGAGACAGAGACAGGGAGACAGGGAGACAGAGACAGAGACAGGGAG
Source organism: Sminthopsis crassicaudata (assembly GCF_048593235.1). Taxonomy (NCBI): domain Eukaryota; kingdom Metazoa; phylum Chordata; class Mammalia; order Dasyuromorphia; family Dasyuridae; genus Sminthopsis; species Sminthopsis crassicaudata. The sequence goes on along the minus strand of NC_133618.1, from coordinate 9,444,499 downwards.
ACAGGGAGAGAGAGAGAGAGAGAGAGACAGAGACAGAGAGACAGAGAGAGAGAGAGACAGAGAGAGACAGAGAGAGCGAGAGAGAGAGCGAGAGAGAGAGCGAGAGAGAGAGAGAGAGAGAGAGAGAGAGAGAGAGAGAGAGAAGAGAGAGAGAGGAGAGAGAGAGAGAGAGAGAGAGAGAGAGAGAGAGAGAGAGAGAGAGAGAGAGAGAGAGAGAGAGAGAGAGAGAGAGAGAGAGAAAATGGCAGAGAGACAGAGGGGAAGGGAGGGAGGGGAGGAAGAAGGAGAGATAGCAGAAACAGAGACTGAGAGACTGAGAGATGTGCAGAGATTGAGAGACAAAAGGGAGAGATAAAGGAAAAGGGAAAGAATTTGGGGAAGCCGGAAACTCTCCGGGGAACACTCTATGGGGTCCGGAGCTGGCTCCTCCCCGCCCCGTGGCGGCCCCTGCGTGTTTCTTCAGGGCCGAGCCCGGCACCCAGTCCTCCAGCTCTTCCTCCACTTCTCTGGCTCTGCTCGGGTGAGACCAGTATCCCCTGGGCCGGTCGGTGGAGCGTCGTCGTGCGGAGTCCGAGGCCCTCGGGGCAGTGTGGCCGGAGATCGGGGTTGCTTTGCCCCCAGGACCCAGGGCCTCCCCCCTCCCCCAGAGTCACGGCCTCGAAAGCGCCCCGAGCTCACGTGGGCACGAGGAGAGGACCGCGGCTGCCGCCATTGTCGGGAGAACCGAGAGAGCCGGAGGCCGGGCCGGGGACAGACCTCGAGGGGCCTTCGGGTTCCCTTCCTTCCCCTGCGGGAGGCTGGGCCGAGGCGCCCGGGGCTTGCCCAGCTCCCACATCAGGGGGCAGCCAGAAGGGCCCTCGGGCCGCGGAATGCCGGAGGTGGGAGCGCTGCCTAGGAACGGGAATGTCCGAGCGCCCCGCGGCCCCTCCTTTTGAAGGGGGCAGAAAGAGAGATGTGGAAAGGTCAATGTGCCCCTCCCCCAGCTCTCGCTCCGCGAGGAAAACCCTCAAATGTGCAGAAGGAAAGGGGCTCCCGGCGGCCTCTGCCCTCGCTGCGCCCCACCTAGGGCCAACGGACCGGAGACCCGTTTGAGGATACCTCTAGTTTCATAGTCCTCATTTTAACACCGGCCTCCTCTTTCCCCCCCTTCTCCCACCCTTCCCCCCCCCCCCCCCCCCCCCCCCGCACGGTGTGGGGAGATTCAAATGAGATGGCGGAGGCCCGTTAGCCAAAGGTCACAGGTCGTTTACTATTAGCTCTGGCGATGCCGAGAAAACTGGGCCGAGAGAGCCCCAGAGGCTGCCGCCCGAGCCCGGCCCCGGCCCCGGGACACGTTCCGGCCTCCGCCGCGGGCCGGGGCCAGACAGATCCCGCATTGTGTGAGCACGCCGGCCGCCGGCTCCGTCCGGGCCGCAGATTCCTCTGCCGGCCTCCTCCCCGCCCCCACCCGAGGGCCCCGAGAGAGGAATGTCGGAGGTGGCACGTGACGGAGGCTCCGACTGGCCCCGGGGGAGGGGACCGCGCGGCCGGGAGGGGGAGGGCTGACCTGGGGAGCACGAGGGGACTGGCAACAACCAAGCCTCCAGTCAGAGGCGGACTCTCCTGTCTCTGGCTCTGATTCTCTCCTCCCTCTCTTCCTCTCTCCTTCCCTCTCCCCGTCTCTCTGTCTCTGTCTCTGTCTCTGTCTCTGTCTCTGTCTCTGCCTCTGTCTCTTTGTCTCTGTCTCTGTCTCTGTTTCTGTCTCTGTCTCTGTCTCTATTTCTCTCTGTGTGTCTCTGTCTCTTTCGCTGTTTCTCTCTGTCTCTGACTCTCTCTCTCTCTCTCTCTCTCTCTCTCTCTCTCTCTCTCTCTCTCTCTCTCTCTCTCTCTCTTTGTGTATCTCTGTCTCTCTCTGTCTCTCTCTCTCTCTCTTTCTCTCTGTCTCTGTCTGTCTCTGTCTCTCTGTTTCTTTCTCTGTCTCTGCCTCTGTCTTTCTCTCTGTGTCTCTGTTTCTGTCTCTGCCTCTGCCTCTGCCTCTATTTCTCTCTGTGTGTGTCTCTTTTGCTGTTTCTCTCTGTCTCTGACTCTCTCTCTCTCTCTCTCTCTCTCTCTCTCTCTCTCTCTCTCTCTCTCTCTCTCTCTCTCTCTCTTTCTCTCTGTCTCTGTCTGTCTCTGTCTCTCTCTCTCTCTCTGTCTCTGCCTCTGCCTCTATTTCTCTCTGTGTGTCTCTGTCTCTTTTGCTGATTCTCTCTCTCTCTGTATCTGTGTTTCTGTCCCTCTGCCTCTCTTCCTCTCTAATTCTGTCTCTCCCCCTTCCAATTACATGTAAAGATACTTTTCAGCATTCATTATTCGGAAGGCTTTGAACTCCATTTTTTCCCCTCCCTTGCAACTCCCTTCCCCAAGATAGCGAGCACTCTAATACACATGTGCAATCATGTATGCATATTTCCCATGAGTCATGTTGTGAAAGGAGAAACAGAACAAAAAGGAAAAGTCTCCAAAAGCCAAAAACAAAGAAAAATGAGCATCGTTTGCTTCGGTCTTCCTTCATTCTCCATAGTTCTCTCTCTCTGGGTGCCATGCCTTTTTCCATCACTAATCTTTTTGGAACTCTCTGGGAGCCGGGTATTGCTGAAAAGAGCCCAGTCTATCACAGCTGAGCATCATCTGGTGCTGCTGGGATTGTGTATCTTTTCCTGGTTCTGCTCATTTTAATTGCATCAGGTCATGTAAGTCTTTCCAGGTGTTTTGGAAATCATTTCTTGTAGCACAAGAGTATTCCGTTCCATTCATATGTTGTTCAGCCATTCTCCATGATGAGTGAGCATCCCCTTGATATCCAGTTCTTTGTTACCACAGGAAGAGCTGCTATAAACATTTTGGAACATGTGGGGACTTTGCCCTTTTTATGATCTCTTTAGGATACAGATTTCATATCGGTGTCGCTGGCTTGAGGGATTTGCATAGTTTGATTACTCTTTGGGCATAAGAACTTTGATCTCTTCATATGTCCCTTCACACTCTTCCTCCTTCAGGTGCATGTTGCTCTTTAGGGGAAAAAAAAAAAAAAAAGTGAAGTTTGAGAGAGGGAATTTTGGTGCAGGAGTCAAAAGGATTGAGGAGGAGTCTGACATTTAACCTCCTTGTCTCAGTTTCCTCATCTGCAGAATGAAGGAGTTAACAAATGGTTTCTAAAGCGTCACCAGACTCCAACGTATGAGCATGAATTATGTCCTTCCCGCCATCTTTCCTCTAGTTAGCCACTTCAAGAAGCAGGGTGTTAAAAGATTATGGAAACCCAGCCCTGTTTTGGCTTCTTTTGGACCTAGAACCAAAAGATTCTCCTTCTACCGCTCCTACCTTTGCCTCCCCTCTGTAGCCTTGGCCACTGTCCATCACCTTCTCATGGGTCGGCACTCTAGATTTTTGTGGTTCTCCTACTTCTCTGTGCCCTTCCTGGATCTTCCTCCGTGCCTTTGGGTGGCCTCTAAGGCTTTGTCCTTGGCCTGCTTCTCTCCCTCTATATTATCTTGATTGATGATCTAACCTGTTCTCTAGGATTCAGCTGCTATCTCTAGGAAAAAAGATTTCCAGAACTATTTACCCAACTCTAACCTCTTTCTTGAGCTATGGTCCCAGTATCTTTTTGGTTACTGTGAACCATATGAACCGTAGACATCTCAAATGCAACATGTCCAAAACAGGATACATTCTCCGTTTCCCCTGTACTTTCCCCTCTTCCTATTTTTTTTCCCAAACACACCACCATTTTCCTGGTCATTCAGCCTGCAGCCTTCATGTTATCCTCAACTCACTCTCCCTACATCTCCAGACTGTTATGCACTCATTATCTCCCCCTCCAAGCAGATCAGGACCTCTCCTCTTTTCTCCTGGAGGTTTGCAATCATCTTCCATTGATTTCTTAACTCTGATTCATTATCCACTCAACAGCCCAAGGAATTTTCCTAAAATGAAGAAGTGACCAAATGTCACAACTAAATGAACCCCTGTGTTTCTCTCATCTGTAGAGTCAAATGTAGGAAAGTAATCTCCTCTTCCTTTTGCAGTCTTTCATTTCTCTAGTACCTTACCTAAGTCACTGTCCTAAGATCCTGATTTGTTCCTCACATGCAACACTCAGTCTTCTGGGCTTTTTCCACTTAACCTCTGCTTCTTAGTTTCATGGCTTTCTGGCTTTCATCAATACTCAGGTCAAATCCCACCTTCTACTGTTTTGTTTTTTTTTTTTTTCTGGTCTCTCCCCTTTCTCACTAGTGGTGGTGGTGGTGGTAGTAGTAGTAGTAGTAGTAGTAGTAACACTAATAATAGCAGCAACAGCAGCAGCAACAGTAGTAATAATAGCAGTAGTAGGAATAGTAGCAATAGTATTGGTGGTAATAGTGGTGGTTGTAGTAGTAGTGGTGGTGGTGGTGGTAGTAGTAGTAGTAGTAGTAACACTAATAATAGCAGCAACAGCAGCAGCAACAGTAGTAATAATAGCAGTAGTAGGAATAGTAGCAATAGTATTGGTGGTAATAGTAGTGGTAATTGGTTGTAGTAGTAGTAGTGGTGGTGGTGGTGGTGGTAGTAGTAGTAGTAGGAGTAGTAGTAGTAGTAGTAGTAGTAGTAGTAGTAGTAGTGTTATAGTATTAATAGTAGTAATAGTAGTAATAGCAGCAGCAGTAGTAATACTAATAGTAGTAGCAGCAACAGCCACAACAGCAGCAGCAGCAGTGGTAGTAATAACAGGAGTAGGAATAGTAGCAATAGTATTGGTGGTAATAGTAGTGGTTGTAGTAGTAGTAGTAGTAGTAGTAGTAGTAGTAGTAGTAGTAGTAGTAGTTGTTGTTGTTGTAGCAAAAGCAATAGTAGCCTCAGTAGTAATAGTAGTACTAGTACAAGCAGTAGAGCCTCAGGAATAGTAGTAGTAGTAGTAATAGTAGTAGTAGTAGTAGTAGTAGTAGTAGTAGTAGTAGTAGTAGTAGCAGTAATGGTGCTGGTAATAGTGGTAGTAGAAGTAATATCATTTATATAAATTAAATATTTACAAAACACATTACAAACATTATCATATTGTAGTTTCACAACAACTGAGGAAGTAGATATTAATATCCCTATTTCACATCTGAAGAAGTTAAGGCAGACAGAGATTAGGTGACTCGTTCAGCCATAAGTGTAAGAGTCTGGATTGTGGTCTTCCCAATTCCCTGCCCTCTGATAGATTGACTGTGTCACCTAGTTAACTTGGGGTTTAGTGCCTTCTCTGTTGAGATGACCTTCTGTCTACACTGTTTATATCTTTCCTGTGCCTGGTTACTTTCATGCAGTTTTTCCAATGAAATTTGAGGATAGGAATGTTTTTTGCCTTTGAATCACTAGCACTTAGCATAATGTCTGGCACATAATAAATACCCAATGAATGCTTCCTGACCAGCTGATTGATTAGCTCGTTTCCCTTTAGAAATAGCCCATTTTTGGGTTAGAAGATTTTTCCCTCTGGCAGATAAAAGAATTATTGATTAGATGAAAGTCCCTAAGAGTTAGTGCTGTTCATAAGAGATATTGGGTTCCTGTCACCCTGTCCCCACCATGGAGAGCTTTGATTACTTGTCAGACATGATATAGAAGCCATTCTCATTCAGCTATGGGGTTATACACGGGGTCTCTGAGGTCCTGTAGAACATCGAGATTTCTGCAGTTTTACATCCAAAGCTGGGGTCAACGGACCTATGTGGAGTCAAAGGTGATCATCTTCTGTGCCTTCCACTGCTACAAAAACACAGGCTTTGCCAGTGTATAAAGTTAAGACATGAATGTGGGAGGAATATCAGACCAACCATCTGGAGTTAGCTTCTTTCAAAGGCAGTATTGGCAACATGGCTGAAAGTCATGTCTGAAAGACTATCAGGATGCACTGATGCTGGGGAGCTCGGAGGTGCACCACTTGTTTTAAGAGCAACTGACTATTTGCAGCATAAGGGCACAATCTACCAACCACAGATTAGAACACCTAGGCAGTCGTGTATTATATTGTCTCTTCGGACATTGAAGTCTCACAATTAGAGCTTGGTATTTTGTGGAAGCGTGCAGACACCAATCAGAAGTCAGTGTGTATCCTTTTCCTGTCTTTTAGGGAAGGTAAAAATAATCTGGGAAGAAAAACAAAACAAAACAAAAAATGCTCACAGTTTACACTCATTTCCCAGTGTTCCTTTTCTGGGTGTAGCTGATTCTGTCCATCATTGATCAATTGGAAATGGATTAGCTCTTCTCTATGTTGAAGCTATCCACTTCCATCAGCATACATCCTCCTAGGGATGTATTCCTTCCTAGGGAACAGGGGAGATACTTCTTGCAACCTAATTAATACGGGACCATTTGCTTACTCCTCAATTTTCAAGAAGGATAACTAAGTATTTGGAGGGTAAGGACTCCTTCACAAAAACCCTGAATATAAATGGGCATCCAAATGTAGGATGAAAAATTATTTCTGACACTAAACATCCTCCACACTTTAAAATGAATGACATATCATTACCGGCAAATAGAAGCTGGGGATGTTCATTAAATCTAGATAAGAATCTCCATGTTCAATCAGACAGTTATTAATTATATAAACTTAATTACTTATTTTTCCCACTTAATTCTCCGATGTTTATTCATGTTATCTGGTACTTGTCTTTTTCATCACCGAATTTTCTGCCTCTCAAACTCCCCAATGCCTGAAAAAGGTTTCCTATCCAGTGACCCAATTATCTTCAGATGCAAATTGTAACTGGGACACAAACACTGATTCTTGGATATTGAGTTCAGCCTTGTGTCTCCTGGGGCTGCAGAAGGGAGCTCAGAGCAAAGGAATCCAGTACAGGTCTTCTCCAGATTGAACCTAAAATAGTTAAGATCTGTTGATTGAATTTGATTGAATTTGCTCCAATAAGCATTTATCAAGTGTGTGTATCGTATTCTGTACCAGGTCCTAGAGTTACAAAGCATGATTGAAGATGGTAATTGTGTTCCAGAAAGACAACCGGAACAATGGAATGATAAATACAAAAATAACAATATAACAACAATAATAATAAGAGCTAAAATGGATGTAGCATTTTCAGGTTACAATTTCTATCTCCCTTTATATCTTGGCAACAGATGGATGCAAAGTAGGTGAAAAAACAACCTGGGAGGTTTGGGCTGACCAGGAAAAACTGTCTGAAGGAAGAACCGCTTGAGTTGTGCCTTGAAAGAAGTCAGAAGCCAAATGGTAAAGGTGAAGAAAGAGAGTGATTTGAGCATGAAAATGGCAAGTAGAGAGCTGTGCACAAGGAGAGCCCAGTGGGCAGAACTGCAAAGTAGGAGGTTGGGATGATGCATAATAAGACTGGGAAAATAGAAGGAGGTCACTTGGTAAAAAGCTTGAAGAGCCAGATACAGGAATGGATATTCGATCCTACAGGTCTTATGGGAATCATGGCTGTTTATGGAGGAAGATGAGATTTAAATTTAGGCTGAGCCCTGACTGAATCTGGGGACTCCAAGAGGGGGGAATGAAACAAAAAACTATTCAGTCTATTGAGGTAGAAAAGGGAAGGTGGAATGGGAATGGCAAATAACCCACTATGACTATAATAGAAAGTCAGAGGGAATATCAGGCTATCAACCTGGAGCTTTCAATGCCAAAGAGAGAGGTCTATGTTATCCTAGAAGGAAATGGAAATCACCGATGTTCCTTAACAAGGGGATGTTATGGGCAGACGTGCACTTTCGGAAAATCACTTTGGCAGCTGTGCAGAGGATAGATTGGAGAAGAGAGACCTTACCAAGGACACCAATTAGATATTCCACAGTGATGGATATGTGTGGAAGAATTGCACATGTTTAATATATATTGGATTATTTGTGGTCCAGGGAGGGAGCAGGGGGAAGGGAGGGAAATATTTACAACACAGGATTTTGTAAGGGTGAATGTTAAAAATTATCCATGTATCTATTTTGAAAATAAAAAGCTTTAATTAAAAAAAAAGAAATCTATTATAATAGTCCAAGTGAGTGGTCCCAAGGGCCTGAACCAGGGCCTAAGGTGTTGCCCTCCTGGATTAAGAGAAAGACAGATCTGGCGTATGTTGTAGAAGCCCAATACACAAGACTGGGCACGAAGACCTTGCCTGGGAAAAAGAGGAAATTCACGTACCTCAAGCGACATTTGAGAACCACCAAAATCACATGTATTTCTAATTTATCTCATGTTATTTTCCTCATGGCCTCCAGCCCAAGGAAAATCCTCTTGACCCACAAGCTTGTCATACTTCTTCTTTTCCTGATTCCTATGCTTGGACTCAAAGGGATTATCCTGAAGTATAGATTTGTCCTGTGCCCAACTTCCCAACACACACACACACACACACACACACACACACACACACACACACACACATACCACTCAACAAACTCCAGTGATTTCCTTTTATCATTAGGAGTCAGTATACAAAATCCTTTTTGGTTTTGAAGGTGCTTCACAAGCTGGCCTCCTCCTGCCTTTCTTCTTCTTCCATCTTGCTCCCCTCTAAATACTCTATGATCCAGTGTCACTGGCCACCTTGCACTTCTTAAAATGGGACACATCTCCATCTCTGTGCCTTTGTCCCTCACATCTCCATCTCTGTGCCTTGGGGTTGGCTGCCCCTCACTCCCAGAACGTTCCCCTCTTGGTTTCTGCCCCACTAATCTCTGGTTTCTTTGCAGACTCACCCCAAAGACCACTTTCTCCTGCTGGTCTACCCCAATAGAAAGTATTCCATCTAACCTCTCTTATGTATTTTGGATAACCTATTCCTGTACCTGCTGTTTTTCCTGTCAATATCAGAACTGTCTTTACATTTTCTTTTGCTGCCCAGTGGTTAGCTCTGGTCCTGTCACATAATGTTTACTAAATGCACGTTGATCTTTTGCTTAAGTGGCCCTTATGTAAGACTGTCTTGCAGTGCTTCACTTATTTTACCTCATGTTTGGGACCTTGAGCCAGATAGAGAGCCCCCCCCCCCAATCAGAGGGCTTTCAGCAAAAGCTAAATGACCATGGGAGGGTTTCTTTCTGCAGGTAGGGGTAAGTCATACCATTCCAGATCCAGAACTGAACAGAACCACAGAGCCCATTTTAATTTAATCGAAGCCCTTCCTTTTACAGATGAGAAAACAGGCCCAGAATGTTTAATTTCTCAGCCAAGGTCAAACAGGGAAGAGTTGGCAGAACATGGATCCCCAAAATACAGGATAAGTTGTTTTCCTAAAATGTTCTTTCCTATAAAAAGAGGAGACTGGTTTCAGACTGATATGCTTGTCATGGGGCCAATCACCTCTTTTTAGATGTGTTCTCCCTGAGAAACCAGGAGATTCCCAAGTTATCCCTCTGTTCAATAATCGTGATCACTCTTCTCCTATGACATATCATGTGTTCATATATTCAAGCCAACTTGTGGAATATAGCATTCCCCCTTTTGAAGAATAACTATGATTCACTAGAATGTCGGTACAATATTATAGGATGGTGGAAAGAGGCCTGGATTTAGGATCACAGTGGGGTCAAGTTCCGTCCACACTTGCTAGCTTTTTAATGAGGAGAATCCTCATCCCTCCCTCAGTCTTGGTTTTCTCATCTGTAAAAAGAGGGTCATAAAATGTCATCCTACCTACCTCTCCAGGATGTCTGGAGAAAGCATTTTGTAAACACAAGACCTGGGGTTGGGGGTGGGGGCAGAGAAGAAAAGAACTAAAAATGACTTAAAAGAACTAAAAACAAAATCATGCTATCCCCTGAACTTCCCAGGTAGACTGAACTTGTCCTTCACAGAATTGGGAAATGCTAGATTTGGAGTCAAAATTTAATTCAACTCAACAATCCTTTATTAACTGGCAACTCTGCAATTCTACTGCCCTCCAGGATTTTTTGTTCTGATTGGGAGATACACTATGTATGCAGAAAAGTAAACATCAAGTATAGACTCAGTAATTTCATTGAATCGAGTTGGAAGGAATCTTAGAGACTAAGTCCAGCCTTCTTATTTTATATGTGACATCTGGGGATGTCGGTACCATCACAGAAGAAAGGGAATTGACCCTCTTCCAGCCCACTGCCCTTTTCCTCTCCAGTCCCTTCTTCTCTTCAGATTTAAGCAGTCACCTTCTGTTACAAGAATTAACTTGTTTTATAGTCTAGGGGGCCATGTAATGACTCCCCCAGGTCCTGGGGCTCTACTCCTCATTAAATGGAAAATTAGCTATGCAATTGCAGTTGCTCCAAGTGCCACAAATGACAAAAGCAGTCACAAAAATGTCTAACATTTAGGAAGAAATTTGCCTCGTTTAATTTATGTTTGTGTTTACCTCTAACTAAACCTGGATCTTTTCACTGTTGAAGCTATATCCAAAATACCAGAATTGTTTGGATAAGGAAACAAGCAAAATATGGAACAGTGTCCCTTGATGGATAAATACCCGGGAAGGTAAGTTGAAGAAAAGAGCTGATTTTTGCCTAGAACATCACTCAATTTCTGAAGAGACTTTAGCCTAGATCTTTGGTCAGCTCTGATGTGCCTATGGGGACGATAGCCCACAATAATTTCTGTCTTCACTTTTACAGCTTTCCCTTTTCTGCTTTTTTTCTCACTTCTCTTATTGCCCCTTTGACAATAATTCTTCCATGCTCAGCTTTTGTACGTCCCACCTTTTCTTCTGAGTCTTTGTCAGTCTTTCTGTCTATTTCTACTTCTGTCTCCCTCTGTCTCATCTGTTCATCTCTATCTCTGCCCCAATCTCTATTTTTATCTCTCAATCTGTCTCTGTCTTTCTGTGTTGGTCTATGTCTCTATCCATCTGTCTTTGTCTCTCAGTCTCTCTGTATCTCTGTGTCTGACTTTCTTTTTTTCTCCCATAATATTCCATTTCCAGAGGAATATTTAAAACTCTTGGTATACTTGAAGAATTCCATTCCCCAATCCCAAACTCTTTATATCTTCCTGTCTTCCCAAGCTTTGAAAACTCTCTGGGTCCTTAGTATCTCCCTTTGCAAGGAAATCTTTCCAAGACTTGTCAGGAGGATGAGTGTTTGCTGATGACAAAACTGGGGAACAGATCACACAACTATTATGTATATGAGTTGGAATTAGAACTCAGCTTTTCCTGAACCCCGATTCCAGCTGTCTGGCTACTGTATAGTGCTGACTTCCATCATCTGACTCACTTTGGAGACAGTTTTGTCAGATCCTAACTTCTCTTGAAACTTTGCCAGGGTTATAAAGCACTCTGTGGTTCTACTAAGAGAAGACTGCTCATTTCATCGACCACTGGCATGGAGCTGCCTTGATTTCCCCCCACCATGCACACGTCTTTCCCACAAAGCTAAGAAAACAAAGTGAGACCTCTCTTCTTTCAACAACACTTTGGAGACCCATTCTTCAGACTACCAGTGCATTTAATGCTGCTGATGACTTCATGGGCACTGGAATGGAATGACAAAAAAAGTCTACTGGCCCCGAATTTTACTTCTAAATACTAGAGGAAGCAAAAAAATGTTTTTCTATTCTTCAGAAAATGAGTTCCTATTCACCGTTCTGTCATTTTTTTCAAACCAGTGTTTTTCTGATATTGCCATGTCCAGTAGTCACAGAACCCCATGCTTTAGCAGAATGGCAGAACTTCAGAGGAATAAGAAATCTCCTTTTTTTTCTATTTTTATTAATTTTTTTTATAGTTTTTATTTACCAGATATATACATGGGTAATTTTACAGCATTGATAATTGCCAAATCTTTTGTTCTAATTTTTCCCCTCCTTCTCCCCCCACAGATGGCAGGTTGACCAATACATGTTCAATATGTCAAAGTATAAATTAAATACAATATATGTATACATGTCCAAACATGTTTTGTTGTACAAAAAGAATTGGACTTTGAAATAGTGTATAATTAGCCTGTGAAGGAAATAAAAAATGCAGGTGGACAAAAATAGAGGGATTGGGAATTCTCTGTAGTGGTTCATAGTCATCCCCCAGAGTTCTTTTGCTGGTTATAGCTAGTTTAGTTCATTACTGCTCTATTGGAACTGATTTGGTTCATCTCATTGTTGAAGAGGGCCACGTCCATCAGAATTGATCATCATGTAGTATTGTTGTTGAAGATGAAGTTGAAGTATACAACAGTCTCCCAGTCCTGCTCATTTCCCTCAGCATCAGTTCCTGTAAGTCTCTCCAGGCCTTTCTGAAATCATCCTGTTGGTCATTTCTTACAGAAAATAATATTCCATAATATTCATATACCACAATTTATTCAGCCATTCTCCAATTGATGGGTATCCACTCGGTTTCCAGTTTCTGGCCACTACAAAGAGGACTGCCCCAAACAAAGAATAAGAAATCTCAAGGAGAGGGCTATATATTCATTTCATCCAACTCACACCTGAAAAGAAATTTTCTACAATATTCCCATGCACTGGTTATCTAGCTCTTCCCCTTTTTTTCCAAATATCTCTCAGAAATATTGACAAAAGACAATGGAAATATTCATAGTGGGAAAAAAGTATATCATACTTGGCTTATAAAAGTAAATGTTGAAAATTAACAAATAAAAGAAAGAAAGAAAATTTCCAATTCTTAGCTCTCAGAAAAAGAGTCACCATAAATATGTTTGTACATTTTGTACCTTGTACAGGTTATTAACCACAATGACTTGCATGGAAGAATAAGTATGGAATATGTCATTAAGGATGTCTGTATCTGGAAAGGCAAATAGATTGGTCATGGGGTGTAATGTGCTGTTGTCTCCAGAAGCTGCCAATCGCTCTCTGGGAAGAGATCTGCTGTGTCAACTCAAATCTCTCCGATAGAGTCTTCTTCCTGTAGAGAACTGTTGTTTCCAGACAGTTGCTGTTAACTCTGGTCCAGAGTAGTGACTTCTTCCTCCAGAGAGCCGCCTCAAGTCTGGTCTAGAGCAGAGACTCTCTATCTTTTGAGTGCCTCCCTCTTTTATCCTCCCAGAGAATGGGCGTGGGATAATGCAAGGGCTTCTGGGAAAAATTACTTCAACCAATGAACTTGTTCCTCCTAAGCATGCAAGCTCTTCCCAGGAATTCAAAGGGGTTGAACTCCTAGTAAAGACCAGAACTAGAGAACCAGAACCTAACAATGGGGCAAAAAAGAGAGATAACAGATGGACAGTCTGAGCTTTGAAGTGGTATCTAGGAAACGTCAAGAAAACTAGCAAAAACTTCCAGGACACAGAATGAAGGCTTCATGGAGACTCTATCAAAAGACTTAAAATGAGTGGGCAGGGATGGACTGTCAAAAGTCGCAAGCATGGACCATGAAGGTAAGGGGAATGTGCATTTGATTTTGATTGTACAATAGCTATAGTGAGAAGCAAGATGTGCATGATAGCTGAAGCTCTGGGAAAATGTGAATTCTAAATCTGCTTGGGACATGTGATAACTGGGTGACCTTGAAGAAGTCAGTTTTTGTTAGGATTACCAGGTGAGAACTCAGGTTGTCTGGACAGTGACAAGGTGAGAATTCAGGTCGACTTGACAGTTCTCTGGCTCAGACCTTTGCTTTGGGCCTTTAAAGGGAGTTTACACCTTAGGAATTCTAAGAGGAACAAGTTCATTGGTTGGAGTACTTCTTCCCAGAAGCCCTTGCATTATCCTACGCCCATTCTCTGGGAGGATAAAAAAAGGCAACATTGAGCCTGGAGAGCAGTCTGGACTGGGGAAGGACAAGAGCTGGAGGAGATTCAGAGCCAGGATTCAGGAAGAAGAAGAGGCTGGCTGGAGGCTCCAGAAGCCTCCCAAGAAACCTGCTCATAGAGGAAAAGATTATACAGAAAAGAAACCTCCTCCCAGAGAAGGATTACAACTGAGGGATGATCAGAACATTACAAGTTTTCCTGTCCAGTTCTCAGTTTACACAGTTTAAAAAATGAGGAGGTTATGCTCAGTGACCTGCAGATCCCCTCTGTCTTGTTCTAAAGCTATGATTCTAGAATCTAAATATTGATTAAATGGAACATGACTATTATAATAACAGCAGATGTCTGCTATCTTTTCCTTCATCTTACACTCTTAAAGAATTATCTTTGAGCCAGCTATATGGTATAGTGGACAAAGTGCTGAGCCTGGAGTCTTCCTGACTTTCTGAGTTCTAGCCTAACTTCAGATATTTGCTGGATAAACCTGAGCAAATCACTTGCCTCTATCTACCTCTCCTCATCTGTAAAATGGGAAGAGCTACAAGAGCTACCTCCCAGAGCTGTTAGGAGGATCAAATGATAAATAATTATAAAAGACTTAGCTTAGATCCTGGCACATCCCACGTGCTAAATAACTTCTTGCTGCCTTGCCTTCCGTCACATTAAATTGCTTGCAATCCTGAGAGAACTAGTGATTTGCACAGGACACAGAGGAAGTATATGATGTCATTGTGACTCAAGCTTTCCAATTTTCAATTCACTTTATACCTCTCATCCACGCACTCATGCATGTGTATGAACACATACAAATGCTGGGTGAATTTAAGAAAATCATTTAACTTAATGCTCGAGGTAACTTTCTAAAAATTTCAAAGTAGATGTAATGCAATACACAGTAGTAAACGACCATAATAATCTAGTATTTGATAAATGCAGAGGTCCAAGTTTTGGGGACAAAAACTCACTATTGACAAAAAAAAACTTCCGGGAAAATTAGAAAGCAATTTGGCAGAAATTAGGGATAGACCAACATCTCACATTGTATGCCAATTTAATGCCAAAATAGGTAAGTGATTTAGGCATAAAGGGTGATATAATAAGGATATTAGGGGAATGTAGATCATTTTACCTGTCAGATCTATGGGTAAGGAAATAATTTATGACAAAAAAGAGCATTACGAGATATAAATGGATAACTTTAATTACATTAAATTAAAAAGGTTTTACACAAATAAAACCAATGCATCCAAGATTAAAAGGAAAGCAAGAAGCTGGGGAAAACATTTAGAGCAAGTTTCTCTGATAAAGGTCTCATTTCTCAAAAATATAGAGAACTGAGTAAAATTTATAAGGACATCAGTCTTTTTTCCAATTGATAAATGCTCAAAGGATATAAACAGGAGTTTTCAGAAGAAGAAATCAAAGTTATCTATGAGAGGAAAATGCTCGAAATCACAACCGATTAGACAAATGCAAATTAAAATGACTCTGATATACAACCTAACATATCTCAGATTAACTAATATGGCAGAAAAGGAAAATGATCAATATTGAGGGGATGGGGAAAAGGTGGAATACTAGTACCCTCCCTCTTGGTAGAATTATGAACTGATCCAACGATTCTGGAGGGCAATTTATAGCCCAGAAGGCTATACAACTGTGCCTATGTTTGAACCAGCAGAACCAGGATTAGACCTGTATCCTGAAGAGAAAGGAAAAAAAAAAAGACCCTATATGTATAAAAATATTTATAGCAAGTCTTTTTGGGAAACCAAAGAAATGGAAATTGAAGGAATATCCCTAAATTAATTGGGAAATGACTGAACAAATTATGATATTCATGTTGTAAAAAGTGACAAAGAGGATGGAAAAGCTTATATGAACCAAGGCAAAACAAAGTGAACAGAACGAGGAGAACATTGTACACAATAACAGCAATGTGGTATGATGCTCTATTATAAATGACTAAGCAATAATCCAAGACAATTCCAAATGACTCATAATGAAAAATGCAATGTACTTCCAGAAAAGGATCCTGAATAAAGATCAAAGTATACTCTTTACTTATTCTCTTTTCCCCCCATTATGTGTGTTTTCTTTTACAACATGGCTAATTTGAAAATATATTTTGCATGATTACCCATGTACATTCAATACCAAATTTTTGCTGTCTTGAAAGTGAGGGAGAGAATTTAGAAGTCAATTTTTAAATTTTTGTCAAAAATTGTTTCTAATGTTTAATTGGGATATTGGGGCAAAAAAGAAAAGGTGTCAATCTGCATTGACTTAGAGGGTTTCCTCACTCAGAAGTTCTCTGTATCAACGAAATCCCACTGTCAAATGATAGTGACAAGTAATAGATATGTGACTCAAAGAGAGATTATAGGTGAGCCATGAACTTTAAAAATAATGACCATTATAGATCAGTTTCCCTTTTAGTTCATATTTTATGTAAAAACATGATTTTGTCTCCCTCAGAACGAATTATATGGAACAAAGCAAGTGAAAAATCCCCTATATTGTTATAAAAATGCATATTATGGGTACAGGAAGGAGATATAGATATAAATATAGAACTAAGTTTGATGTTGGCTTTGTTTTTGACAATTGTCATTTCTGGATCCCTCCCTTGTTCCCCAACCTGATGACCCTTAAATCATAGATGAAAAAAGGAAGAAAAAAAAGAAAGAGGTAAGCAAAATTAATCAGAATGGGAGTTTACACACCAAAGCATGTAGCATTCTGCATCTACAATTCCACATCTTTCCAAGGACAGGAGAGATTTCTTTATCTCCTTTTCCTCATCTCCTGTCATGGCAAGAGCATTGAGTTTGGTTTTCTTGCTCCTTTTATTCACGTCATTATCGTCATTGTTTTGCTGGTCCTGCTTACTTCACTGGGCACCAGTCCCCCATCCATCTGAATTCTTCATATGTATCATTTCTTATAGTGCAATAATTATATTTCATTTATGTTCGGTCATTACCCTTGTTCAGCTATTCTTCCTTCAATGAGCACTGACTTTCTTCCCAGCTCATCACTAACAAAAATAATGCTGTATTTTGTCATCATCGGGACCATTCTTTCCATCTTTGATTTTCTTCACATGGATGACCAGAAGTCAGATCACTGGGTAAAGGGAGTGAATAAAGGGAGTGAATACTCTAGTGTCTTTGCTCAAGGGATTCCAGGATGTTCCTCAGAATGTTTGGACCTATTCACAAATATACCAACGGTATATGATACTGTCAAAACAGAAGTATCTGAAAGCACTCTCTTCTCTTTTCATTCTCCGGCTACCATTCAGCAGAAACCAAGTTACTCCTGGGGTCTCTCTGAGGTTGGCTTCCCATTGGCTACTTACCTTTCACACACTTAGTTGTGACTTACCGTAAATAGACAGAAGAGTGCTCCCTGGCTGAATAATTTACTATACATTAAACATGGCCCCAGGCCATCTAACTCCCAGGTGCCACAGAGGTAGCTGTGTGGTGCCCGCTGTGATCACGTAAAGGAAACTCTGACAGTTTACATTATGAAATTATGCATTAACTGCTGAATGGCAGGCTCTGTGAGGGGAAACATGTCGATGCAATGGGCCAGAGATGTGGGTTTCTGCCGCTTCCATTGGATGCTGCACAGGGAGGGGCCGTTAAAACCTGTTAGGGACTGGAAATTAAGTTCTTTTATTTTGTTTTCCTTCAAGGGATCACCTGAGTAAGCATCCAATAACCTACTTCAGCACATTCACAGATAAAATGTTAACCCAGGAGAACCAAATTTTTGTTTGCTTTTGATTTAGTTTAACAAAGCAACGGCTTAATGGGATGCACATCTGGCCTGGATTTAAGATATCTGGATCTGAGATCTACCTGCTAGTTGGGTGACCTTAGGCAAGTAGTTTTCCTGCCCTGGGCCTCAATTTTCTCATCTGTTTAAAAGAAAAAAATTGGTTGAATTAAATAAAGCATCTAGGGTCCCTCATTGTTCAGTGAGTCCATAAACTAAAAGTAGAAACATTGGAAGTCACTCAGTAATTGAGGATTTCCAAAATCCAGTCCGTCTTTGATAAAGATTCAGAGGATATGTCTTATTTTGAGAAGCAGCAAGATGTAAATGATAGCTCATTTCAGACCCTAACTGTAGGACAGTGGTCGTGTCACTTAAGCCCCCTATACCTCTTCCTCCTCTGAAATATGAGGGATTGGGAGTTGATGGCTTCATCTTTTTTCATAACTAGGACTATGACACAATGACCCACTTAATTTAGCTTTGCTCTAAGAGGTTTGACTTTCATACTCTATTAAGGGTGTGTCCTGTCTCTGTCACTTTCTCCCAATTCCTCCACCTTCCTAAGAAGAAACATTTCTCTTTCTCTCCTTTGACTCCTCTGCCCACTTCCTGTGCCCATCTTTCTGCCTAATGGCTCCTCAGTCATGTTTTCATGGACCCGTGACCTCCTTAATGTGATTATTTCCTCCAACAGTCCTAATCACAACTCATCAGGGCTGGCTGAACTTAGCCAGCTCTGATTAACCCTTCTGTAAGTACTCCAGAGGGCATCCAGCCAATTTTCTGGGAACCATCTCTTTGGTCCCTGGATTTTGAATGGATACCAATAGAACCAATGGCTAACTTTTGGTTAGTGACTGGGTGATAATATATGGATTGGAATGATGACATACATTAGGATGTAAACACCTTAAGAGTTAGGGTTATCATATGTCCAATAGGTTTACATCAAATTAAAATACTTTAGTGGAATGTTTTATCTGATATTTGCCAACATTATTATTAGCTCCCCAAGTTCTGTGTTCAAGAAGTCAACCTGCAATTAAACCCATGCCAGTATAAGCGTTTGTTAATAACTGAAGAAACTAATTATCTAATAACTTTTGTACACTATAGGATATTTTCTTGCACAATCTATATTTTTTGAATAAGAAGTAAGATAGTAAATATACCTTGACTACAAAGAAATAAAATCCAACTTTAGAAAAATACAGGAAAAATTTCAATTTAAAAATTATATTCCTTTGGTTAAAAGTCATCTCCTACATAACAATTCATTTATGGTCCAATATCCCAGCATGCTCCACTAATCCAATTTAATCTTCTAATAATAATATGCCAAACTTGTAGGATAAAATTTTTGTCCAGTATTTTATGGGGGAAGAGAGATGTCACTGGTTTTATAGCGATAAAATACTTTGATTTTTCTGAAATAAAAAAAGAGTTAGGGTCATTTCAATTTTGTCTTTATATCCTCCACTGCTCAGCACAATATCTAGATTATAGTAGGTGGTTCATAAATGCATTTGGTTCATACTGCTTTAAATAAAGTCTATACTAAGTGGACTACTCTACTCCTATATAAAGTCTATATTACGTGAACTCCTATGTAACTCTACTCCTATATAAGATCTATATTAAGTGATCAAGACTATTCCTATATAAGATCTATATTAAGTGAACTCCTCTATAATTCTACTCCTATATAAGATCTATATTAAGTGATCAAGACTATTCCTATATAAGATCTATATTAAGTGAACTCCTCTATAATTCTACTCCTATATAAGGTCTATATTACGTGAACTCCTATGTAACTCTACTCCTATATAAGATCTATATTAAGTGATCAAGACTATTCCTATATAAGATCTATATTAAGTGAACTCCTCTATAATTCTACTCCTATATAAGGTCTATATTACGTGAACTCCTATGTAACTCTACTCCTATATAAGATCTATATTAAGTGATCAAGACTATTCCTATATAAGATCTATATTAAGTGATCAAGTCTATTCCTATATAAGATCTATATTAAGTGAACTCCTCTACAATTCTACTCCCATATAAGGTCTATACTAAGTGAACTAC
>NC_133618.1:9299906-9417406 GCF_048593235.1 Sminthopsis crassicaudata | reverse complement strand
GAAAGAAAGAAAGAAAGAAAGAAAGAAAGAAAGAGAAAGAAAGAAGAAAGAAAGAAAGAAAGGAAGAAAGAAAGAAAGAAAGAAAGAAAGAAAGAAAGAAAGAAAGAAAGAAAGAAAGAAAGAAAGAAAGAAAGAAAGAGAAAGAAAGAAAGAAAGAAAGAAAGAAAGAAAGAAAGAAAGAAAGAAAGAAAGAAAGAAAGAAAAAGAAAGAAAGAAAGAAGAGAAAGAAAGGAAGGAAGGAAGGAAGGAAGAAGAAAGAAAGAAAGAAGAAAGAAAGAAAGAAAGAAAGAAAGAGAAAGAAAGAAAGAAAGAAAGAAAGAAAGAAAGAAAGAAAGAAAGAAAGAAAGAAAGAAAGAAAGAAAGAAAGAAAGAAAGAAAGAAAGAAAGGAAGAAAGAAAGAAAGAAAGAAAGAAAGAAAGAAAGAAAGAAAGAAAGAAAGAAGGAAGGAAGGAAGGAAGGAAGGAAGGAAGGAAGGAAGGAAGGAAGGAAGGAAGGAAGGAAGGAAGGAAGGAAGGAAGGAAGGAAGAGAAAGAAAGAAAAAGAAGTTTAGCTGAGAAGGTGAGGTGACATAGGGGATGACTGCTGTTGGAAAGATAGTATCTGGGACATGTTTTTAAGAATGAAGGATATTCCGTAGGCAACAGATAAAAAAAAAAACAATTAGGTTGGGAAAGAGATTAGAGAGAAAGAAGGATTGATATTGGAGGTAATTGGATGCAAATGATAGAAGGCCTAGGATTTGCTGGCCTTGGCAATAAGGGAGGTCTACTATTCATAAGAGCCTAAAAGGAAGAGAGAGCATGTGAGAAGAATGTGAGAGGAAAGAGTGGTGGTGGCAGAGTTACTCATTATGAATGACCTCAATTTTATTCACTGAAACATGAGGGAAAATCCTCAGCGGAGAGATGAAGTGGGAGAGGGAGGAGCTGGTGAGAGACCGGAGTAGAGAGAATTTTTGGAATAGCTGTTGCAAGGAGTAAGATGGAATATCATTAAAATGGAATAAGAGCGTTGCTTTGCTGAGTCAGGGCAGTTAATATTAGAAAACAGACATTTCTAGTGAAGACATTCGATATCATCTCATGATTTCCCCTAACTATATTGGATGTGAGAAGGAATAAGAGAGGTAGATAGTGGGGGAAATCTATGGATGATTGGAGTGAACCCCAACAGGAACTAGACTAAGAGACGGAGAGAATAGACCAATGGATGGAGAGGATGGACCAAGGATTAGAGAAGATAGCATGGGGCTGAACTACCTAAGGGGTCAACATAGGGAAGGGAGAAGAGTGTGGCTATGCAGAATCTAGGAAAACGATGAGGGGTGCAGGGATTGGAATTGCTTTGTGCAAAATAAGACATTGGAAGCAGTGAGGAAATATTCATAGGAACAGAGATGGATTCAGAATTTTTTGGATGTGGGAAAGGAACATTTAAGGGGGATGGAAAGATCAAGGGTACTATCATCCCTGTTTGTACTTGACATATGAAAAAGGGTGTATGATCAAAGCTGAATAGATTGGGGAAGTAGAAAGTTAAGAGTTTTTGAGGGAGCTATTGTGTTTGTTGAAGCCCCCTGGGACAGTGGTGAAAAAGTCAAGAGGGACAACTAAATGAAAAATCGAGATCACTGTTCTATTGCATTTTTATCTGTTTTAAACAATATTCCAATTACACGTTCACCTTGTTCCTGGAAATACTCTGAGTTTTGATATCTCTGCTCTAGGTGAAGCTTGAGAAGAGGATGAACTAGGGATTGAAATTATTGAAAAGTAAAGCAGATTGACCGGAGGGTCAGCATCAAGCAGCCACCAGGATCCAGACTGTCCATCTCCATAATGTTGCTCAACTAGTCAACGCACTTAAAATTTTCTTTGCATCTCCACCATTAACATTTTGCCCATTTCCTAAACAGCCACTCTAGAGCTACCGGAAACGCTTTCTTCCATTTGTAGGAATTAACACCATTGGTCCAGGAGTGTTAGCAGCAGAGCCCATGATAGGTATCTCCTTAGTTCCCCAACCTTGGACAGGAGGATCCCAATTCTAATTGATTCCCTAAGTGTTCAGATTCAAAAGGAAAGGCTGTTTAATAATTCAGATTTCCCTCAAAGTGCATTTATTTTTCTGATGCACTTTTAGCTGAGTGTGTATTTGTAGAGCAGAAGTTGGCTGTGGCAATCCTACATTTTAATATTTGATTTTTGTACAATGAGTCTGGGAAACACATCATCCTCTGACTCTCTCCGTTTTAAGTGCCCAGATGATTGGGGGATTGGGGAATAGAGAGCAATGAGGCAACGGAGTGATTTTTTTTCCCCTTTATTAAGGGAAAATGATTGTAATTATTTAAAAAAACACTGAAATAATACCCGTTGCATATCATCTTATAGTTATTATCCCTGATGGAGAATGACTATTATGGGTACAAGTTTATATGTGTGTGTTTCTGTGTGTGTATAGAGAGAACAACAGAGACCAAAAGACAGTTTGGGAATTTGAATTAAGAGGGAATAGTGGGTAAAGGAAAGAGTGAGAAGATGGAATTAGAAGCTGAGAGGGAGAGAGCAGTGCCATTTCCTACAATTGTACCCTTATCTAAGTCACTTCCCCTCTCAAGCCTTGCCTCAGTTTCCTTACTGTAAAGTATGATAGACGAGCTATAATGGTACCATGAGTAAACCTTTCTTGTAGCTCTGACATATATGGGACAGGATCAGAACAGCAGAAGTACTTGGTAGAATATGATGAATTAGATTCAAAGCCAAAGAGGCGGGATTAGGAATTAGGAAAATTCCTAGAACTAAAACAGGAAATGTAAGAACTTGGGTGGCCCTTTAAAGCCTAGAACATAGGATGTTGGACTCACTCAGGTCAGAACTCAGGGAACCTTAAACAAAGAACTTAGAATAGCAGCGTCACAGAGCATAGAATGCCAATCTAGGGAGGAACTGGAGACCTGATTTAGTCCAAGCCCATTTTACATGAAGAAAATCCCTATCCAGGAGTTGGGCAATCTCTTCTTTCCCCCACATCCTCAAGAAAAGGTTGAGTCCCTTGGAAGAAAATCCTGTGCCAGTGAGTGTATGGGTGTGTGTGTGTGTGTATGTGTATCTACAGCAGCTAGCATGATCCCAAGAACATATCGGGTGCTGAGCAATTTTATCTAACGGTCTTGAACAAAGCCATTTAGATACAGAACACTGTCCATCTACCAAGCTTCTTGACTCCAGGGTCCTGGTTTTTCTAAAAACTTGATTAAACTAATTTATTCTAATGATATGTAAGCAATGAAGCCATGACTACCCATCCCCTAAATTTCTTTCTTTCTTCCTTCTTTCCTCCCTCCCTTTCTTCCTTTTTTTCTTCCTTCCTTCCTCCCTCCCATTCTTCTTTCTTCCCTCCCTCCCTTCCTTCCTTCCTTCCTTCTTTCCTTCCTTCCTTCCTTTCTTCTTTTTTCCTCCCTCCCTCCCTCCCTTTCTCTTTCTCTCTCTCTCTCTCTCTCTCTCTCTCTCTCTCATCTCTCTCTCTCTCTCTCTCTCTTCCTTCCTCCCTTCCTTCCTTCCTTCCTTCCTTCCTTCTTCCTTCCTTCCTTCCTTCCTTCCTTCCTTCCTTCCTTCCTCCCTCCCTCCCTCCCCCCTCCCTCCTTCCTTCCTTTTTCTTTCTTTCTTTCTTTCTTTCTTTCTTTCTTTCTTTCTTTCTTTCTTTTCTTTCTTTCTTTCTTTCTTTCTTTCTTTCTTTCTTTCTTTCTTTTCTTTCTTTCTTTCTTTCTTTCTTTCTTTCTTTCTTTCTTTCTTTCTTTCTTTCTTTCTTTTCTTTCTTTTTCTTCCTTCCTTCCTTCTTCCTTCCTTCCTTCCTTCCCTTCCTTCCTTCCTTCCTTCCTTCCTTCCTTCCTTCCCTCATTCCTTCTTGCCTTCCCTCCTTCTGCCTGCCTTCCCACTTTCTTGTCCTTCCCACCTTCTTGTCTTTCTTTGTTTATTTGTTCTTTTCAGTCTTCCAAAATTTTATTAATTCACAAATTCATTCATTCAAAAACTTATCCATTCACTAAAATATCTCATTCATTTGCTCATTCAATTGGTATTGTTAAGCATTTACCACTATACCTCTTCTTAGCAGTTTCTAGCTCTAGAATTCTCCAGAAGTAAAAATACATTCCCTCAGAACAATCTGAAGAACCGGACAATGGAAACGATATTCTCTCCTCATTCAGGAAGCTGAGGTAGAGAAACAGAAGAAAATTGTTCAGGATCACAAAGTTAGCAGAATTTGAACCCAGATTCCTAACTTCAAATCCCATTCTTTTTGCTGCTGTCTCAAGTAAATTGCACGAAAGGCACTGTGCTGAGTGCTATAAGAGAGAGAAAGCTGGACACCATATGGACAATGGTTATTTCGGCTCTACAGTTTACAAAAGATGTCTACAAAAATGGAATGTGGAATGGAAAGTTCAATAAAGTCAATAAATATTAGAAATCTACCAGGTGCCAGGAATTGTACTAAGAACAAGCCCAAAAGAGAAGTTCCAAATCCTCTCCCTATAGTAGAAGTCACACCCCTTGGGGAAAAGACTCCAGATGGGGAAAGGTGATTGTCCTGGGAGTCTCTGAGAAGTAAATAAGAAGGATTCAAATGAGATCAGAGAAAGCTTCATTCTAGTGGGAGAGAGCAGGAAGACTTCTGAGTATAAGCACCTTGAGAGCAGGGACCATTTCATGTTTTCATCTAGATTTGTTTATGAAATCCTTATTAAATGGTTGGTTGACCTGGAGTGGGAAAGAAGATGAGTAACAAGTACTGTTTATTAAATATCACTTTCTACTTAGAAAATGTGCTATCACTCTAGTGATAAGTTTCTAATGAAGATATCACCATTTTACCTAGACTCAGAGGGGTCCAGGGGATTTGCCTGAGGTCACACCCTCTAGGAAGTAGCATTCAAAATGAGATTTTTCTGACTCCAGCTCTATATCTTTCAAAAGAGAGTTAATAGAGCCAGAACTCGGGAGGGTGGGGATGTCGAGAACATTTCCGGAATATGGACCAGTTTGGGGCAAGATGCCAAAGCAGTTCTTGGGCATTCAATACACAAAGACCTTTTACATGGGACTCACTTTAGCACAGCTTTAGAGGAACCTCGAAGGCCATCTTCAATAATCCAACTCCATTTTACAGATGAGGAAATGGAAGCATACAGGGTCAAGTTACTTACCCATAGTCATATAGCTCAGAGGTATCCAGGCCAGATTTGGACTCAGGAAGATGGGTCTTCCTGGATCCATGAGACTGGAGACCTGAGAGCTTTCCAAGTACTCACAATCATCTTCTTCGGGACAAAGCCAGAGAACTGCCTTTTTGGTCTGAGCCCTGCAAATCCCTGACTGGATTTGGGCCTAAGCAACACAACCATGACTGGAGCTCCAGTAGACTGAATTCAGCTACCATCAGTCACTAGCTGGAAAGATCAGTAGCTTCACAACTTTAGCTTTCCCTTTAGCCAGTTTATTCTTCTGCAGGCTTTAGCTTGGGATGGAGTCTAGGTCAAGAGCTCTATAGCTGAGGATTTCTTCACTGCTCACCCTTCCCTCAAGTTTCTCAGCACAAGACCACACTGCCCTGGGCCTTTATTCCAAGTTCCAGGTTTCATCCTTCATTACTCTAGATCTGTGACCCAGCAATGAGCAGACTAGTAATAAAGCTGCCATCTGGAACCTTTTCCTGGTCAACATCCTCTTTGCTTGTAGTGGGCAAATAATCTTGCCCTGATGATGGCCCCAGGTGGATTCTCATTCAAGCTTCACAATGTAAACTTCCAAATAGCTGCTTCTGACAAGATCTGGTCCCAAGGAATGAAGATCTATCTCCTATGTTACCCTGAAATTGTATTCCCCAACTATATTTCAGAACCCCTTAGGAATTTTCTGGTCAATATTCAGATTCATTTTCTAATCTCTGTGGAGGAAATGTAGAGGAAGTCTTGGCTATATTTCTTGCTATTTCTATAGTTTATCTGATCTCCTAAATTATTATTTCTTATAAAATAATCTACATGAAAGAACTATTAAGTGCTGAAAGACTAGTACAGTGCTAGGTCTGTGCAATATAGAAATTATTTTGAGGAAAAAAGGAAGAGAGAAATAGAAAGAAAGAAAGAAAGAAAGAAGAAAGAAAGAAAGAAAGAAAGAAAGAAAGAAAGAAAGAAAGAAAGAAAGAAAGAAAGAAAGAAAGAAAGAAAGAAAGAAAAAGAGAGAAAGAAAGAAAGAAAGAAAGAAAGAAAGAAAGAAAGAAAGAAAGAAAGAAAAAGAGAGAAAGAAAGAAAGAAAGAAAAAGAAAGAAAGAAGAAAGAAAGAAAGAAAGAAAGAAAGAAAGAAAGAAAGAAAGAAAGAAAGAAAGAAAGAAAGAAAGAAAGAAAGAAAGAAAGAAAGAAAGAAAAAGAGAGAAAGAAAGAAAGAGAGAGGAAAGGAAGGGAGGGAGAAAGAAAGGGAGGGAAGAAGGAAGGAAGGAAGGAAAAAAAGAAGGAAGGAAGGAAGGAAAAAAGAAAGGAAGGAAGGAAGGAAGGAAAGAAAGAAAGAAAAAGAAAGAGAAAAGAAAAGAAAAGAAATTTAGGGGATGGATAGTCATGGTTTCACTGCTTACATATCATTTCAATAAATTAGTTTAGTCAAATTTTTAGAAAAACTTAGAAAAAAAGAAGGAAAGAAGGAAGGATGGAAGGAAGGAAGGAGGGATGGAAGAAAGAAAAAAGAAGGAAGGAAGGAAAGAAAGAAAAGAGTGAAAAGAAAGAAAGAAAGGAAAAAAGGAAAGAAAGAAAAAGAAAAGATGAAAGGAAGAAAGAAAGAAGAAAAGAAGGAAAGAAAAAAAGAGAGGGAATGAACTAGATGAACCCAAGATTCTCTGTAGTAGTCCCAAAGACTCAATATCTCCTTCATGAGCCCCTGCTAAGGCAGAATGGGCCTTCCTTGGACCAATGGATCAGGAGCCCATTTAGCTGTGAGTATTAAGGACAGAATCATGTTTCTGACAGATGGGTCTCTAGCCTTGCAGAGGAACACATAATGGGCCTACCACCTGTGCACATAGCCAAAACATCAAAAGAGAGGCCTCTTCCTGAAAGCAGAGAGAAAAGCTATTTCCTCCTAATTCCCTTCCTGCCCATCCCTCTCAGGAAGCTCTCAGTCTTTGGCTTCCAGTTCCAAAC
Source organism: Sminthopsis crassicaudata (assembly GCF_048593235.1). Taxonomy (NCBI): domain Eukaryota; kingdom Metazoa; phylum Chordata; class Mammalia; order Dasyuromorphia; family Dasyuridae; genus Sminthopsis; species Sminthopsis crassicaudata. Next base: position 9,410,208 of record NC_133618.1, on the reverse strand, counting down.
TCATTTGTATGGCTTATGGTGAAGCCATCTGGATGTGCTGAAGGGGAAAGGTGAGCTTCAAAGGGGAGGCTGGCTGCGAAACAGTCCTCGAGGAGCATCCAGGATTCCTAATTGCTTCCGTGTGTGGCCATCCAAGCCCATCTATGCTTCCTAGATGTGGCTCCTGCCTTGTCCTTCCATCCATGCTCCACGGTCCACATGCCTGACACATGGGAGGCTCCCTCTGTTTGCTTGTTATTTAATGTTCCATAGATAACAGAGCATCCCTGAGATTCCTCATCTTGTCTCTTGTCCTCTCCTGCCCCTACATTTCCCTGTATCACATGCTGGGTGTTCCTGCCTGGTGATACACTATACCCAGATGTCACCAGAACATTTTGCTTTTGTAATCAGGTGCAATCATAATTCTGCTGAAGTCACGGTGTTCCATCATATGAAGCCCCCAAATGTAAGCACTCTCTCCTTCATGATTACTGAGTCCTCATTGCTCCATGGCTCTGTCGTTTTTCTCAGAAACTTCCTGAGGACAAGAGATGGCTCCATTTTTAAATTCTCTTTTGAAGCCCCATGCAGAGAATGGAGTCAGTGTACAATCAGGGGATTGTGTTTCTGAATCACTCTGTGCTCTGGCCAAGTAGCTTTCTGAGATCACTACAAGCCCAGCGTAGCTTCACAAGTGAAATGTCCTTGCTTGCTTCCTCCACCCATTGGACCAGCTCACCCTCCAACCTGACAGAAATACAAACTAGATTAGTCTGCTACGACTGGCCACAATAGATGTCAAGCAGAATAGAAGTGGGAGGTTCTCCCTCAACTTGAAAAGTCTCCTTTGCTTACACTTCAAAGCCCTCTTGTAGCACGACTGACTCTAGTCTTTCTTCACATTTTCCATTTTCACCCTCCTGTTCCCAAGGGTCCAACCACATTGCAGTATTTATCATTTTCCCCCCTGGGGATTCCATCCCTCACCTACATCACCTGGCACAAGTTGGATTCCACGTCTGAAATGCCGCCACATCTCATCATTTCCTCAGAGAATCAAAAGCACAGCTCAGGATGCTCTTCAGGGCCCATTTCCATTTGACAATCTCTACTCTTCCTCATCATCACCATTGCAGTCACTGATTTTAATTTAAGTTTTACACAGGCTTATTATCAGTATACTCATTGTATCCTCATGTTGAAGGCAGGGAAAGTTTCCTTTTTTGTCTTGTATTCTCAGGGCACTCAAAAAGGGCTTGGTGAATTTGTCAGAATTGATCTGCCATCTTGGCTTCCCAGTCACTTCCTTTCTCTACCCCTCAGTTTCCTTTTCTATAAACCAAGGAGATAAGGGTAGGTGAAATAAAAGTTTCCTTCTAGCTCAGAGTCTAAAATTAACGTGAAATTTGAAGTGTGAAAATTGCCCAAGCAATGTTGGGTGTTGGGGTACAAGTGCATGCACACATGCATGGAGGTGTGGAGGGGGAAGTATTTAGACCTCACTCATACACGGGCACACATACTCGGGGTTCAATGTCCACTGGGGGGACCATCCCTTCTTTCCTGGAAGATTGACATTGACCTTGGGGAAGGGAGTAGCCATGGAGCTGAAGAAGGAAGGAGAGTGAGCTGAGCTTCCCAAAAGAGAGAAGAATGGAAATCTGTAGTATGCCCTCCTGGCGGTTACAATTACTAGTCTGCCCTAGGCCCAACAGGGTACCTTTGACCACTGACCTTTGCAGTGTCAACTCTACCCGGTTCACCTCCTCTGAGGTCTTCAAAAGTCTCTGATGACAATGATTTCTTGAATCTATAGTTTAATAACTGGTAGCATGCTCAAGAACAGCCACGTGTAATCTTAAAAGCCTTTATTATACCTACTCACATAATGCCCTGACTAATGACCTGACTTGTTGGTTCCTGAGTGAACACCTGGTCAGAAGACCCACGTGTTCACTACCAAAATCCTTACCTCATTTGGCTACCCATCTTGGCTTGGCCATCCAGGTTAGGGAGCCAGGTTAAAGAGAACGACTGCTGCCTGCAGTGGGCTTATAAAGAGCCTGTGAGGTCACACACACAGCCAATCAGTGAGAGAGTCACCCATTACAAAGCTATCTCAATGTGGCCAAGATCCCACCTACAAGGCAGTCCTAATATCCACAGATTACTTCCTGGAGGACTCAAATCTCCCGTTGCACTGTGTCCGCCCATTTAAAGGGCCCTTACAATTCCCTTCTCTTGTTTTGCGGGAACCGCATCCTTACAGAAATCAAGTAGGGAAAGGAAGGACTTAGGGACCAGCAGGCAGCTGGAGGAGTAAGGAGGTCGAGCCACATCCACTGAGATCTCACCAAGCTGGTGCAGAGCCTGAGAGCTGGAAACAGTCAATAAGCTCCCAAGTTATATTTTGTTGGTTATATATATATGTATATATATATATAACCAACAAAATATATATATATATATGTATATATAGCAAATGGAAGCTCCTTGGGGGCAGATCTCTGAATCTACAGTGATACCTAAGAGCCACTTCTTAGATTTAAGGGGATTTCAATTAATCACTAATTCTTTTTCCATTAGAACATGGGCTTAAAGGCAGTGCCTATGTCGGTGTGTGTTTATACAGTCACCACTTCGAATGGTGACATGGCACTTAGTAAGACTTCAATAAATGTTCTAATCCAAACTTTCTGTTGGTCCAGTTCATGGGAGGAAAAGGCTGAGCAGGATGGCTCGGAACCGGCTTGGGTGGGGCCCAGTTTGCCAGATGGCGATGGAATGCTTATTGCAGGACGCACTTGGGAGCACAATTTGGTTCAGATATAGTCTATGAAAGGCAAGAATTAAAGCTAGGAAGCTCCGTGGGAGTCAGCCTGTAGAAGGACTAGATAGCCTGGGTCTGATCCTAAAAACACTGGAAATCACGCAGAGCTTTCAAATGGGTGCAAGATGAGCCTGGAAAAGATTCCTCTACATAAATGTGGGGCTGCACCCTGGGAGAAGGGACACCCCTTGGGAGGCTTTATAGGTCTGCGTGAGGGGCGATTTAGGCTTGCACTGAGGTGGTTCCCAGATGCTCATGTGCTCAGCACATTCCCTCCTCTCCAGGGTTCACCCTCCTGGACTGTTCTTGTGAAAATCAAAGACACTCGTGTAATGGAGAGTGCCTCAGGAACTATGGGAGCTTTTTCTCTTCTTCCATCAAAGGCACATGACCTTCTACAAAGGGCACCTCCTGGCTTCCTTCAGGACTCAGTTCAAATCCCAACCGGGGGGAAGACCTTCCATTAGAGCTTGTACATTTGGAGGGTTTGCATGGATTCTCCCATATTAGAATGGAAGAGAAGGGACCATGTTTCTGCCTTTCCTTTTCCCCCCAGTAAGCTTACACAGTTCTGGGCAAATGTTTATTGACTGATTTCCTTCCACAAACACAGATTAAAAATCATTCTTCATTTGTGTAGAAGGATTCCATGTGCCTGAACTCTGGAGATAATTAGACAATCATAATCATTTGTCACTCTACTTCCCTCCACTTTACAACCCACAATTCAGTTCTCCATTCTCACCGTAACTTAGAATCTCCCCACCCCACCTTTCTTTCTCAGCCCATCAGCTACACTTTTCCTCTTTCCCCATTTTGATCCCCAAATGACTTATTTTGTCTCTCCATTGTCTCTTTTTTTTTACTAGAACCTTTTTTTTTATTAATTTTATAATTATAATATTTTTGACAGTACATATGCATAGGTACTTTTTTACAACATTATCCCTTATATCCATTGCCTCTTGAATCTTTTTCTTCCTTAACTTTATCGTCATCCTTTCCAACTTTGCCTGGCCAAGGCTCAATCTTGTATTACCTCCCCCTGCCTTTGGCCCAACCATTCACTGACTTCATTTCTATTCACATGGATTGAAAACACAAGAAAAAAAAATCACAAAACTATGTTGACTGGATCTATGACAGATTTCTGTTATATGACCTTGACCGGGCTCTTTCCACGGCAAGGCAAAATCCTTTTCCACTTCCCTAATCAATTCACTTTCCTGGCACAGCAATTTTACCAAAGCTTTTCACCTCTCCTTAAATTCTCATGAATCTCTTTCCCTTTCAGTTATGGACCATGCTTTATATTTCACTGGGGAAAAAATGAGGTCATTTGCTAAGAGTTCCCTCCTCTTCTCACATAACTCAGATACCTTCTCCCTCATTCTTGTCCCACATAATGAAATAGCTTTTCTTTTAGCTAAACCGAGCCCCTCTATTTGCATAAATGATGCCATTCTATCCCATCTTCTCTAACAGATTTCTCTATCATAACATTCTCATTTAATTTTCACTCTTCCCTTGCCTACTGATTGTTTCCCCATTACTTAACGTCTCCCTCTTGCCCCCTTAACCCACTGGTCCCTCTGTTGGCTATATATCTCCTGCCCTTCATGGCTAGATTTCTCAAGAAGGCTATCTCCAACTGATGACTACACTTCCCATCTTCTTTTACTCTTCTCAACTCTACAGCTTGGCTTCCAACCTTATCATTCTACCAAAACCACTCTCTCCAAAATTACCAATAATGTCTGAGTTGCCAAAACCACTAGACTTTTCTCAACCCGCCTTCTCCTTAACTTCTCTGAATTTTTGGACTCTGTCAAATGCTCTCTCTCCTTGTTTGTTTTCTTTGGTTTTCCTGACACCCCTCTTCCCTAAGTCTTGTTTTACCTATCTTGACCTTTCCTTCTTAATATCCTTTGCTAGCTTTTCATCTGACTCATGTCTCCCAAGAAAGAGTCCCCAAGAGCTCCATTCTGTATGTATCTGATTGTAGCAATTCTGTTTTTTTGTCCAGAGTCTGTCTGCCAAACATGATGACATGAACCTGACCCAAAGGTCCAGATTTCTTCACCTCCCTTTCCTTTCCTGTATTCTCCACCCTTTCCATGATAACACCTATTCAATTCTGTGCATCCCACACAGTTCTCCCAATCATCTTTCCACTGATGCTGTCCCCTCCAGCATCCTGAAGAAGGAATTTGAGCCTTAAGGTATATTATAATTAGTATGTTATTTTCATTAAAAAGAACATAAAATTCAGAGAGAAAAAAATATTTTATGTGATTTTACCCAGAAAAAAGAAAATACCACATTCAGGGAATGATATGAATTATAGTAATAAAGAATTAGGTTTTCATAGACATAAAAAGCACATGTAAATAGAATCCCAAGATGAGTATTCAAGATTAATAAATCATCATCCGCCTTGCAGAGATATTTGGCAAGCATCTGTAGATGCTAGGTAAAATATAGAGAAATACATGCAGCTGATGAAATATTTTTAATTAATAATTTATGTTATCACTCAATGTTCATCTCCTCCAATGGACACATGATCTATCAGTGTAGGTATTTTTATATTTGAGGCAGGTAGAAAGAATCATATCAGCCCATCCTGAGTGACTCTTGACTTAATATTAGGAGGTCCATCCATTGCATATGGTTACTTTCCAGTTTTCCTTGACATTACAATTATACCCAATATCTCTTTCTCTTACTCTTCCTTCCTGCCATAAAATCAATCATCTTTTTTTCCCTACCCCTGCATTTCTTAAATAACATCCTTCATAATTTCTTGATTATAATGTATTTCAGACCCCAAACAATTTTCCCTTGCCCTTTGGTGATTTCAATTTCTATTCTTCATCAGAGACTGCAGAATTCCATGACTTATAAACAAACAATAGCATTCATTAAAAGATAGGCATGTGTTTCAGAGAGAAATTCATGCTAATTAAAAAGAACTTTGCAGACTGTTTTTTCTACTGTTCCCATTGTGTCTAAGCCAGTATCTAGATGTGGTGGCCAATCAGGAAATCATAGGATCAAAGAATCCACTCTGTAAAGCATCTTGAAGATGTACAATCTAACTCTATCATTCTGTAGATAGGAAAACTGGGAAATAGTGATGTGAATTGGCTGCCTAGAATTGCATCAATAGTAAGTAGGATAGGCAGGATATGAAGCCATACTCTTGAATTCAAACTTTCAGTACCTTGATCGCTTTCTTTGTTTAATGACTGGTTAACTTATAGGGATGATATGATTGACTTTTCCTTTTATTGAACATTAGACTATTAAGTTCAACTTTTTAGATTTTGTGTGTGTGTGTATATATGTATATAATTGCTCTTAGAAATTTCATCTTCCTTTTTCTTTGATTTTTCATAACTATAGAATGATCCTGTGCTACTCTGAATCTGCTAGGACTTTGAAGATCCTTTATTCTGCTTCTCATAAAATGTATTCTTTGTTTTGTTATATCCCCGAAGTTTGACAACAACATTTCTAGGTAATTTAAATCCAGGATTTTTATCCTATTTGTGTTCTGTAGATTTCTAAACTGACTGTTAATATCTATTTCCAATTCTTCTAGCCAGTTTTTCTGACTAACGGTTTGGTGCATGATATTCAGATTTAATTTTTCATTTATTCATAAAAATTTGCTTAGGCAATTAGAGAGTTGATTAGTAAGAATTCAATGCTTTTGGTGCTTTTCCCAATAGATTATAAAAAGAATACACATGTAGGGTCTTGATTGATGAAAGCTAAACTATTGTGGTAAAGCCATGTAGTTGGGATGAAAAACATTTTGAGTGGTGAAAACTAATATAAGCACACTGTTTCTAGCAAATAATTGTGTGTGTTCCTGGGAACTTACTCATATGGCCTTATGGGATCCCTACTGGATTGAAAACCATAATAAAACTATTAGAACCACATGTAAGCTACAGCAAGACATAATAAGATAACAAGAACACCATGGCCAGAACATAATTTCATTGTGTACACTCCACTGTGTCTAGGCACTCACCCCAGGGTGCTGGTGTGAGTCACCTGAGCTCTAGAACACAGGCCCCAAATTAGAACTGCTTACTAAACATAATGCAAATTCCTAATGATATATATAATGACTCTGCAACTCCTCCTCCTTTTGTTTGATTTCTATAATTACTTTGGGACTTTTGTGGGGATCTTTATAGGAATCTACTGAATATCTGGCTGCTGCCACAGATTGCATGGTAGGGATTTTAGATACAATGAACTGTCTGGCAGCTGTTTCCAGACAGCCACTATGTAAGTAATCCATTCTGATTATTAAACCACTCATATATTGTAAGGGGCCTTTAAATGGGTGCCACAGCGCATCGGGAGATTGAGGCTCGGAAGTAATTTCTGTGGATATTAGGACTGCCCTTGGGCGGGATCCTGGCCATATTGAGATAGCTTCATAATGGGTGACTCTCTCGCTGATTGGCTGTGTGTGTGACCTCACAGGCCCTATGTAAGCCCACTGGGTCTTCTGACCAGGTGTTCACTAGGGAACCAACAAGTCAGGGCATCAGTTAGGGCATTATGTGAGTAGGTATAATAAAGGCTTTTAAGATTACACGTGGCTGTTCTTGAGTGCGCTACCGGTTATTAAGCTATAGATTCAAGAGATTGTGGCCAGAGACCTTTGAAGGCCTCAGAGGAGGCGAGCCGGGTAGAGTTCACACTGCAGAGGACAGTGGTCAAAGGTACTCTGGTGGGTCTAGGACAGACTAGTAATTGTAACTGCCTGGAGAGCACGTTACAATATATAATCATAATAGAGCTCCCTACCTCTTTCCATTAGCTTGTCCCTCAGATGGACCATCACAGTGGACACACTCAGATGGCATGAAGAAGGAGGCTCAGCATTTCCTTAGTTAGGGAATTCCAGATCCTAATATATACATATATATATATATATATATATATATATGTACACACACACATATATATGTTGTAAGATCTGGATTATAGGATTGATACATATATATATATATATATATATATATATATATATATATATATATATATATATATATATATATATATATTCCTTACCTACTTCTTATACAATGCTATTTACAGGCATGAGTAATGGAGAGGCTCATATTTATGGTGTCTAGGTCCTTCATCAGAAAGCTCATAGGCAAGAGGAGACAGTAGCAGAATCTCATGAAGATTTAGCAAAGCATGTGGTTCACCCTTAGCTTTGAGGAATGGGAAATTCCTAGGATAAAGAACTAGCATTTCTTTCCATCACAGAGGATCACCATCCCAGAAGCTGCTGCCATCCTCAGGAGATCATTTTTTGCCTCTGTCCAAAGTTCATCCTCTATCATCCTATACTCCAGGTAAAAGGAATTATCACCTCCAATTACTGGTATGACTTCAGATGGCTCTGATGACTTTTCTGGGCATTTGACTCTCAGAAACTTAGGGATTTAAGAGAATCATGAAATATGCCATTCATGAATTCATAAATTATCTTCATACAAAAGTCTAGATGAGAAAGTTGGCAGAGAGATTGAAGTTTCAGATACTAAATCAATTAGCTTTGTCTGATAATACAGTCACATGATCCAGTGCATAATAAGCTGGACTTGAAGTTAGGAAAGTCTGTGTTCAAATCCTGCCTTCGATAATTATCAGTTGTCTCCCCCTGGGGAAGTCACATTTCCTCTCACTGCTTGCATTTCCTCCTCGGATGTCAGATGAGGATATTAATAGCACCTTTGTCACAAGCTTTTTGTGAAAATCAAATGAGATAGCATAAGGAAAGGATTTTGCCAGCCTCAATGATGCAACTCTGATTCCATCCCTGACTCTAACTGATTTGATCATGGTAGCTGTCATTATTAATAAATTCAAATAACTTTTCCCCTACATTTTAATATCTTCTCCTTCAGATACATTCAGAATGGATCCTTCAGCTCCTTCAACACTAAGCCACTTCTGACACAAGCTTTCCCAATATACTTTTGATCTAGTCCAGCTGCTTTCCTATGGGTTTTCTTTGGTGCAATTTCTGCTTCCTCAATAAAGTTCTGATGTTGGAGTCCAAATGTGCTAGCTCTGCTGTCCTTGGTGGAGAAGAAAGTTTCTTTCTGTTTTTTTTTTGCTTCTGAGATAAAAACAAACATACAAACAAACAAACAAACAAACAAACAAATAAATAAATGCTCTTTATAGTCAGGCTCCTATTTACCTCTACAGACCCATTATGCATCACTCAACACTTTTGCTTCTGCGATACTGACAGCCCATTTCCACTCCCATGTCTATATAAGTTTCCCCCATTCCTAAAATTCACTTCTTCCTCACCTCTGCCTCTAGAGCCTGCAGGATCCTTCATGTTCAGCTCCAGGGCCACTTGTTTTCCTTACTGAAATTGCCTTGCTTTTTCTTTTTATATATTTTGTAATTATTTTAATCATATATATGTTGTTTTCTCCCAAAGTATGCAAGCTCTTTGAGGGATATTTTGTCTTTTCCTTCATTTTCATATCCCTCTCTTTCTCATCCTCTTTACCTTTCTATGCCCAGTTCTAGCATAGCATCAGCAACAAGGGAACATTGCTTAATGAGTGCCTGTTAACTTATTGTGTGATTATCCTTTGATTATCTCCTTAAATGACCTTGAGATACATTTAATTCATTTCAATAAATGAATTTAAAACATTTAGTTAAAAAAATTTAAAAAACCCAACATTTAATTCATTTAAATTAATGAAACAAACACTAAGCTATCTTTCAACAGTTTTTCACTTCCAAGGGTCCACTCAGTTTTATGTGATGACTCTGCTCATTCTCTTGACCATATGTCTCTGAAAGATTTTACAAATGACAATAACTACGCCAATTTTACAATCAGCCATCATAGCTCTCTGATGGATAAATACATATTTGCTAACTAAAGTGATTTTAGGCTCCTTATTATGTCAATTAATTTATGGCCTTTAAAATTCCATACAATTTTCTTTTACCATCAGTAATTATTTTTATCATGTCCTTTTTTTTGAAACATTTTCTATTTTCCAGCATTAAATTTATTTAAAATTAAGCTAGAATTGTTTCAATAGCCATGTCTCCTCCTTTCATCACTATGACTTCCCCTAGAGTTGTAGTAATTGTTAATTTTGCTCTATTAAGTCAGTGGTCAATGGTCTTACTGTACTCAGTTGACTCAAGAGTGACTCCTAGACTAAAATTAATTTCTTTCTGTCAAAATAGAATCAATTTAATTTCTTAAAATGTTATTCTGTGATTGTCAAATTTGATATATTTTTTTCTCCTCACAGAACATATATGGAAACAGGTAAAAAATATAAACAGCTGCAAAGCTTCTGTACATGCTACAAGCTTTTTCACCTTCTCATTCTACACTTACAAGTAATGTTTTTCCAGTCTATTATTTTCTGTCTTCATTTGTTTCCTCTGTTAAAATCACCAAGTATTAGAGTATTAAGTAGGTTGACCTAATTTGTAAAGTCGTATCAATACTCCATAATTTTTTTTAGAAGTTCATCATCTTACAAAAGACAATGCCTACAATGAAATAAATTTTAGGCTGATCCTTTTATTCCCAAGTAAGAAAGAATACTGAGGTATCAAATGACTATGTGTTTCATAAAACAGCATTTCCTGTTGCCTTTGGAATCAAAGTAGAACCAGTTGTGCCAGGCATTTCTTTGCCTCTACAAGGAAAAACTACAAGCAGTTCTTCCAATTAGCTGCAAATTCTTCAAATGTCCTTGGTTTTTTGGATTTTTTTTAGGGGGGAGAAATGTTATATTTTTGTTGATTTATAGTGAAAATGCTCAAATTAACATGAATGTATTCCTCTCTCCCATCGTCCACTCACTACTCATCGGGCAAGGATCTCACATCCAGAATGCCAGCAGCTAAATTCATGTTTATTAATCATCCTCAAGCTGTGGATCTCTTGCCTCAAGCCCCACCCTCATCCCTTCTCTCCCCTGGGTGCTCAAAGCCCATATGACATCCTGCCATGCTTTCAAAATATTAAAAAGGCTTAATATCAGCTGACAGTAAAAACCAACCAAATCGTAATGCTGTGGCTCATCTCTGCCTGCTTCTATATTCTCAGCATGAGTCTTGAACTTTTAAACTCTTTTGAAATAGAAACTGATTATTAAACTTGGCTTTTTCCAGTCCAGAGATTTTATCTGCATATTCTCGGTCATGTTTGACAAATTATATATGTCTTCTAAAACACTAATAAGTCCCCACTACTCCCTGCCGGGCCAGCCCTTCTGGTCCACTGAATAGCCCCATGGCCCTCCGGTTCTCTGACTCCACGTGGACCAGATCAGGCTTCCTGACCATGTCCCTTCACTCTGGCCTTCATTTTTCACTCTGGAGCATCTCACCAGCACTCCGTGCCTCCTTTTTGCAGCCTTCTCTTCTGGTTGGAAAGTCCCCACTTTGTACCCTCTCACTTTGCAAGATATCCTGGCCATGTTCCTACCATTTGAGGCCCTGCTCATTTTCCAGACTTCTCCATGACCCTGAACACTGCTTTTTTCTGCCTTACTTTCATCTGTATCTGCAGTTCCTGACACATAGGAAAACCTTCTCTCTGCCCCTTTCCATTTTATTGATATGTTTTGTTTATACATTATATACATTTACCAATTATTCCCACTTCATAGAGCCCTTATAATAAACTAAATTATTAAGAAATGCAAAAATGACAATACACACATTTCACATTTGTAATAGCCCCCACCTCTCTATTTTATTTGTTTTTTTTTAAATTAGAGTTTTTAATTTTCAAAATATATACACAGATAATTTTTAACATTCATTCACCTTTATAAAATCCTGTGTTTTAACTTTTTTCCTTCCCTTCCTCCCACCCTCTCCCCCAGTAGGCAAGTGATCCAATATATGTTAAACATGTGCAATTCCTCTATACACATTTCTACAAATATCATGCTGCACAAGAAAAATCAGATTCAAAAACCCTATTGTTGGGGCAGCTAGGTGGCGCAGTGGATAGAGCACCAGCCTTCAATTCAGGAGGGCCCGAGTTCAAATCTGGTCTCAGACACTTAACACTTCCTAGCTGTGTGACCCTGGGCGAGTCCCTTAACCCCAGCCTCAAAAAACAAACAAACAAACAAAAATTCCTATTGTTTCTCCTGCTCACCCTCCATTTTATTTTTTTTTAAACAAAAAAATTCATATAAAAAAACAAAATTAAATCTCCTCAATGGCAAAACACACAAATATATGTATATAAGTGGGTGGGTAGCTAGAGAAGCAGTTAGATTTCATTCTGTATTCTAGAAAATAAAATAAATATTCTATATATCTATTTATATTTCCTGATGGTCATCTTTACATTTAGGAACAAATCTCTGGTCTTGTGGGCTCTTTCTGGAGAGAATAACAGTCCATGACAATCAAATGAAGAAGAAGCACTTAAGAAACACTGCTATATAACCAACGCTGTGCTAGGCTCTGGAAATAATAAAGACAAAAAAATTAAATCAGTCCCAACCTTCACAAAGCATAGATAGATAGATAGATAGATAGATAGATAGATAGATAGATAGATAGATAGATAGATAGAGATAGATAGATAGATAGATATAGATAGATAGATAGATAGATAGATAGATAGATCTATGATCTATCTATCTATCTATCTATCTATCTATCTATCTATCTATCTATCTATATATGTATTTTTAATTGGGAAACAAATTAGTGTATAAATAAGTATTTATAAGATTTTCATACAATAAACTCATAACAATAGAGGCATGGATTCAGTAGCTATTGACGGTAAAATCAAGAAAATCTTAACACACTTTAATAGGAGTTTAAAGGAAATAATAGGTCCTAAAAGGAGGAGAGGAGATGGCAGGGATTTCAGGCTTAGAGGACTGTCCATGCAAAGGCATGGAGATGAGAGATGGAAAGGTGGATGTGAAGAACAGTGAGAAGAACAGTGTGGCTGGACCTTAAGAATAGAGTGTGCTCCAGAACTGGGCCTATGATTTCTGATACATCCCCTGCCTCAGACATCTCAGACATGCATCTCCTAACGCTCCCCAAACCAAACTTCTTCCAGCCATTTTTCTTATCCTTCTGAACAGTGACCACCCTGTGCATAAAATCTGGTACATGCAGGTAGGAATAGAATTCTACTTTCCTGAGAACAGAACCATGCAACATCAACCAATTATTAAGCAGCTATTAAGCACCTACTCTGTGCTAGTCACTATGTTAAGGAGTACAATACACAAAAAAGCTAAGGTCAATCTCTGCCCTTAGAGAATTTTCAGTATGCTTTGGTCTTTTAGGATCATTAGCATAAATTAGGGTTGATTGCAGTCAAGAAACTGGACAGCAAGAGTTCAGGCTCTGTTACTAAAAATGATTTAAACAGATTACAAATGATCAAAACTCCAAACATGATCAGATCATTCAGTTGGTATTTTTTGAGTACCAGATTGATAATTCAGTTGATATTTATCAAGTACCACACTGTTATTTGGATTTTCTCCCAAAGTCCACCGATCCAATTTTCATTGAACCATACACTCATAAATCTAAGTCAGAAGAAATAACAGAAGTCCCCTACTTTACTTTGAGTTCTAAGGAGAATTTATTTAGTAACTGATACGTGAAATGTGTATTTGGAGGAATGATTTTTGAATTATTTCTATCCCCTTGATCAAACTTTCTCCATTCTACATGTCTTATCAGAAGTGATTTTTCTCTCCTCTATACTTTCTAGTGAATAACAGATCAGTGTAGAAATTCACATTGTTTTAAGGTGGCAAACACTGAATAACATTTTTAAAATGAAATCAGATTTGTTTCAATGAATAAGAAGTACCAAGTTACCAATAGGGGAATGATTTCTAAATTCTCTCTCCATATATGTTCATAACAGTAACTTGGTAGAACAAAGTTCAAAATCAATGTCAAGTGAAAAGAAAAATTAAAGTTGAGAAAAAAAGATACTACATGAAATAACAAGTCTAACCAGATCTATTTAAAAAGAAAGCTATTGGTTCTTAAAAATAAAAAATTAGAAAATGTTACTGACAGAGACTGTCACCACATTGAATAAAAGTTTAATGGAGATAAAACAGTCATCACAATGAGGGAGCCAAAAAAGCACGGGAACTACCTAATCTAGCAAACTAAATTCACCTGCCAAACAGAAAGATTGGCAACCAAGACCAAAAATAGCTGAATATATAAATTCAATGGTGGAACCCACATCTAAACATAATATTCTAGCTGTAGCTGATTAAAGAAGGATATGTACAGGTCTTTGCATCCTTATTTTTGGAAGATATATCTCTCTGAATGCAGCCCATTAACTTTTTAGCTGTCCCATCATGCATAGCTATTCAATTTTGAGCTTTCAACCAAACTGGTATCTATCGCGGTCTCCTCCATATTATACTTGCAGCATTGATTTCTTAAACCCAAGTATGTAACTTTACATTTAGTTTTCAATGTAAGTTGTTGTTTTTTTTTTTTTTTAAGGCAAGGATGCTGTTTTTCTGAAAGTGTATCTCCAATGACTAGTACAGTGCCTGACACATAGAAGGAGTTCAAAACCTGTTTGCTGATCAATGTCCCCTTTTGCCATCATCTTATTAAATCGTGCCTGATGTTTGAGCCTTTTGAGATCACTTTGCATCTTCTATATTACCTATCCCTCTCAGCTTTGTGTAACTTCAGGTTGGATGAGTATGTTTTCTGAGACTTTAATCTAAACCATTGAGTGAAAATTTTAAAGATTATGAGACCAAATGTAGAACACTGGATGTTTCCCTAGAGATCTTTGGCCAAAGTGACATAAAGCCATTATTTGAGCCTAACTATTCCATTTATGATTTTCTAGCAAACATCTCTCTCTATTTTTCTACAGGAATATCATAAGATATTCCAGCAAATGGATACCCACATCTTGTGCTATCTCCACTATCCATAATGGACATGGTCTAGAATTTGAGGATTAAAAGAAAAATCAGTGGTCCTTCTAATATGGCTTGATTTATCTGATAATCCCACCTCTGTTGAAAAATATCTTGACGCCTTCCAATTAAACCTATTCTTTTGGACAGCTCTAACATAAAAGATTTCTCCTAAATGTGTTTCTTTGCTATGCCTTTCTGTGGCTTCAGGGCATCCCACTTAGAGCCCAACAGAATAAATCTAATCCCTCTTCTGTTTGTTAGGCCTTCAAATATTTGAAGACTGGGGTGTGTGTACGTGTGTGTATGTGTGTGTGAGAGAGTGTGTGTGTGTTTGTGTGTGTGTATGTGTGTGAGAGAGTGTATGTGTGTTTGTATGAGTGTGTGTATGTGTGTGCATGTGCGTGTGTGTATGTGACTGAATACAACATTTCAGATGAGGTCTGGCCAGGGCAGAGGATAATTAACCGTGTTTTGCTAAAATCTAGGAAAAGTATATAAACCACATTCTTCTGATTTACCACTTTAGAAACTCTGTCCAAAAAGGAAATTGGGTTACTCTGGCACGGCCTGTGTTTGATGAAGAAATGCTCATTCTTTAGAGTCATCATTTTCTTTTCCAGATAGAAGCTAAATGTCTCTTCTCTAGCCTTTAGCTTTGCCAGCAATAACTCAGGTTAATAGATCTGTAGTTTGCAGGTTACGTGTCTTTGGAAAATTTGGATCATGTGCCTCTTCCTTCAGTCCTCCACAGTCTTTCAGATATTACTGATGATGCTTCAGAAATCTCATCACATTCAGCATCCCACACAATGTCTACCATGTGGTTTTCATTCATTTCAGTTATGGCCAAGTCTCTGTCTTTTTCCAGCTTATTTTTCAAATGAGGAAACTGAGGCAGCCAGGGTTAAATCACACGGGGAGTGTCTGATGCTGGATTTAAACTCAGGTTTCTGACTCCAGGCTTGGCACTCTATCCACTGTGAATAGGAGGGGCTGAATTGACTTGACACCCCTTCATTCTTTTAGTTTTACATAGCAAATAAGTGACATGGACCAAGATTTAAATGGAAATGTCCAGGATGGAGTAGAGTCCATGTTGGGGAAGGCATGGAGGGACAGTAGTTTAGTTTATTTAAAGAAACCTTGTCTGTTTGTTTGAAAACGTTTGAAGAAAGGACCCGAAATCCAGGTCCTCTGAAAATTGATTGATGGAGCCATGGACATTTAGCCCGAAGAAGTGAGGACTCATGGAGGAAGAGTTGGCTTTCTTCAAATATTCGAAAGTGAAAATATTCAAATGTGAAAAAGAAGTGAAGTTCTAGAGTAGAGACAGGACAGATGGGTATAAATGGGAAAAGGGGCAAATTTAGTCTTGATATTTTAATTGTTAAAGCGTTCCCAAAGCTATCTTGAGAGGTCACAGGTTCCTCTTCTTTAGAAGTCTCAAGCAGAAAGGCTAAATGACCACGTGTTGGGTGCATTCTAGTGGGGACTAGGTTGGACTAGATGGACCGAGGCTATTTCCAACCCAGTTGCAGCTTCTTGCCTTTGTGATCTTGGGTCCTCTGGGTTCATTTTCTGCCTATGACCGAAAATGACTGAAAAATCCTGACTTTTCCTCCTAGTCTACGCTGCCCATTTCATGTCCTCAATAACCACATGAGGAGCTCCTTTGGGGCCTGTCTCACATTTTTCAGAAGGAGAAGTCATCATGGGAATTGGGATTGGAAATTTCAGCTCACATTAAACAGGATACTTTTCTATTAGGCAGTGAGAAAGGCTCGGTTCTGGCGAGAGGCCCTCATGTGGTCACAAACCAAGGGGCCAAATGTCCGCCTCCGTTGCTGCTAAGGAAACGGGCACCAGAAAGTGGGCAGTGTCTGTCAACACACCACAAATGCGGCTCCCAGTGATGCTGCAGGGTTACCTGGGGTCTACGATAACGGAGCATCCCTGTCGGAGGTATCGTTATAAATGGGAGTGCCGTGAGACAAATGACCACAGGCCTCCATGGGAATGTAGAGAGTGCCCCTGGCGAACAGACCTCAGAGAAGTCAGTGTTTCCCCCGTTAATGATGGAGCCGGGGAGGGAGCATCAAACAAGCTACATATCATTTCCTCCTCAATATGAATCATATATGATAAAAGCCAAGGAGGTTTTCCTGTGGTGGCTCTGCATTACTCACTCCTATCTTTATTTAGGATTTGGCCATTAAGAATGTAGAGCTGGCGCATTCGAAAACAAAAACGACCAGAATGAAGAGAGATGAATCATGGCGGTAAACACCGGGTCAGAAGCGTCGCTCTGGGTTCTGATGTCAGTGCCCTACTTAGGCTGGGGTGAGCGGCGTGAAGTGGGAACCAGGCTGGAGTCAGAGGGCCTGGGCCTGGGCCAAAGTTCCACAGCTTTGGAGCCTTGCTGAAGCAAGTCTTAGCCCTTCTCTGACTCGGAAGTTTGCCATTTGAAAAATGACAAAGTTGGACTAGACATCCCCTGACACTGGTTAGGGGGCAGTGCTGAAAATATTGTCCTGCTCTAATCTAGTGATGACTGAAGTCCCTTCCAGCTTTGACATCTTGTTCTAGGTTCTAAAGCCTCTAGAAATCAATCTGACATTCTCTGTTCTATGTTCTAAAGCATGTCAGAGCTGATATTCTTTGTTCGAAGGTCTCTCTCAATTCTGACACCGTTTTACATTCCAGCACTGTTATATCCTATTCTAAGGACCCACCCAACTTTAACATTCTCTGTTCTGTGTTCTAGGGCTCTTCCCAGCTCTGATATTCTCTGTTTTAAGGGCCTTCCCAGTTCTATCATTCCCTTTTCAAGGGCATTTCCAGTTCTAAGGTTCTTCCCAGTTCTGACATTCCCTGTTATAAGGGCATTCCCATTTCTGATATTCCCAGTTCTAAGGACCTTCCCAGTTCTATCATTCCCTGTTCTAAGGGCATTCCCATTTCTGACATTCCCAGTTCTAAGGGCCTTCCCAATTCTATCATTTCCTGTTCTAAGAGCATTTCCAGTTCTGACAGTTCCAGTTCTAAGGACCTTCCCAGTTCTGACATTCCCTGTTTTAAGACCCTTCTCAGTTCTGACATTCCCTGTTCTAAGGGCATTCCCATTTCTGATAGTCCCAGTTCTAAGGGCTTTCCCAGATCTGACATTCCCTATTCTACGTTCTAAGACCTTTCTCAGTTTCTACCTTTCTTTGTTGTAAGATCTCTCCCAGAATTCCTACCCTGGATAGAGGCCTGGATTAGAAGAAACTGGTCTTTCCCATCTCTTCCAAAATTCTCTGATTCCACATGAAACAAATCATCCCGACTTCCTCACCTTATAAGCATCATGATAATGACTATGACAATTTTATCATGAATATTCATGCAGCTATTGGAACTGATGGTACCTGAATAAAGCTCATGCTGCTTTTTCCTGAAGTGAGTCTTAATGCACCATTCCAAAGCCTTTTCCAAGCCACTATTCATCAGATCACCAAAAAGTCCCCGAAAGGTAGTGAAGGCAGAAGCTAATCTCCATTTTATGTATGAGAAAATGGAGCCTGGGAGTGGCGGTAGCAAAGCTTTCTTCCATATATTTTCACAGAAGACAGTGCCATGTCTTTTTCCTTCTCCTGATTATACCCACAAATCACTGTCTGGGATGTGTTGGTTGATTGGTGTTGGTACAGAAATTACATTTTGGATTAAAAATCTTCAATGATACCATCAAAAATACTTAATTTTTTAAAAGTTCTCTGCAGTGTGGCTCCCATTTCTCTTTCCTGTCCCAGCTCTAGGCTACCCAGAAGCTGCTACCCCTGAGGATACCCTCCCCCACCCTTCATTTCCTCCCTCCCTCCCTCCCTCCCCTCCTTCAGCCACTCAAACATCTGGGCTGTTTTGACAGCTCACGGGGTTGAGAAAGATAGAAATCATCAGCTCTGCTCCTCCCAGGTCTCTCTCTGTGTCAGCTTCCTGATGTCCCACCCTGTGAGCCAGCCTACTGATATAATCCACAGGCCCTTGGGCCTTGTTACCCACATCCTTAGGACTTCCATTGTCCTCCGACCTCCCTACACTGGAACCTACTGCTTTGTGTTTGTCCTCCCCAACGAGAGGAGAGCCTTTTGAGGGTCAGGGGGCTAAATAAGGTTTGATGAATGGAATTGACTATTTACCGATTCCCATAGACCATCTCTAACCATTCTGGGATGACCCAGGTGGAGAGAGATAGGAAGGCCCTTGTATTCATAATGGCTACAGTCTAGCAGAGGATAAAGCAAAACATGGACCATTGTATTCTCAGACCAAGACTTCTCTGAATGATGTGAATAATTGATGATAATATAAAAACTCCATGCTTCAGCAGGCTTTAATAATGGGGCTGTGATTGACCAATGAGCCATCCGGGCTTGTCAGATGCCAACCAAGATGAGAACTCAGATGATCAAATTTCTGTTCACTTCATCTACTTTTCTCTTTCTCGTACACAAAGTGTGAAGTAATGGGCTTCTTTTTTAACTCTTATTTAACATTTTTCTTTCCCAATTACATGTAAAAACAGTCTTAAAGTTCTTCTTTTTTTTTTCTTTTCAAATTTTGAGTTACAAATTCTCGCCCTTTTTCCCTTCCCCCCATCGACAAGACAAGTTGTATACATGTGTAGTCATGCAAAACATGTTAAGGAACTGAAATCTTCCCTAGGAATGGGATCTGCAAAGTGGAAACAGAGAGAATGAGTGAGAGTGAGCAGTTATTAAACATTTATTATGGGTTCAAAACTGTGGGGAGAGAGAGAGAGAGAGAGAGAGAGAGAGAGAGAGAGAGAGAGAGAGAGAGAGAGAGAGAGTGAGAGAGGGAGGGAGGGAGGAGGAGAGGAGAGACAGAGACAGAGAGAGAGAAAGAAAGAAAGAAAAAGAAAGAAAAAAGAAAGAAAGAAAGAAAGAAAGAAAGAAAGAAAGAAAAGAAAGAAAGAAAAGAAAGAAAAGAAAGAAAAGAAAGAAAGAAAGAAAGAAAGAAAGAAAGAAAGAAAGAAAGAAAGAAAGAAAGAAAGAAAGAAAGAAAGAAAGAAAGAAAGAAAGAAAGAAAGAAAGAAAGAAAGGAAAGAGAGAAAGAAAGAAAGGAAAGAGAGAAAGAAAGGAAGGAAAGGAAGAAAGGAAGGAAAGGAAGAAAGGAAGGAAAGGAGGTAAGAAAGAAAAGAGAGAGAGAGAATGAGAGAGAGAAACAGAGAGATAGAGACAGAGAGACAGACAGGCACAGAGACACAGACAGAGATATAAAGAGAGACAGAGACAGGGAAAGACAGAGACAGAGAGAATTTGCTTTCAAGGAGCTTAGGCTATAATTGGAGATAGACAACTGTGGGACAAATGTCAAGGTGTTACCCTTAATTTGTTGGCAGTGCCCAGGGCCTGGAGGCCAGGGGTGCCCCATCTTCCTGCAGATGCTGGTGATTATCGCCACTTTCCCCTGCATCCAGCTTCTCTGTATGGCTGTTTGCATGGTGACTGGACGATCCTTGAGAGCACCGTCAATCTTTTACCGTTCCTTGTATCTCTAATGCTATAGGCCCTGACATAATATCCACCTAATAAAAGTTTATTAATTGACTGACTTGTAGCTGGTGACTCCCCTTCGTCCCCGTGGCATGAGCAGCCATGCTGCTTTTCCCTACCTAAGGTCCATCTGGGTAACCTTGAGGACAGGAAAGTGCAGGGCCTCCCTCCTTGACGGGTCCCAATGTCTGGGCTAGAAACCGCCCAGTGCCAGTGGGAAAGAGGAGGGGGTGCAAAGGGAAGGGTGAGGAGGGTCTCCTCTCTGAGTTTTCTTGCCTGGAAGGTCCTAAACTGGCTGCCAAGGCTCAGAAAGGATGGTCAGATGACACGGTCAATTAGTTGTCTCACCACCATCTCCTCCTGTTTCTAATCAGCCTCTACCAGTCCAGCCCGTTCTCCTATCCCTGGGCACACCAGCAAAAGAAGCTCCTGTCCACAAGTCAAGGCCATCGTGCCCCTATGATTAGGCCGGTGCAAAGGGGGCAGAGGCTCAGGACCAAGACCTGCTGGTGTTAGAAAGATATAGCACTGAGTCAGCAACAGAGAATGGTCATGGGATAATGCAAGGGCTTCTGGGAAGAACCACTTCAGCCAATGAGCTTGCTTCTTCTATCAAATCAACCTGAGTTCTCACCTTGTCACTGTCCAGACAACCTGAGTTCTCACCTGGGAATCCTAACATGCTGGGAGCTGAGGCAGAGAGTCTAGACCTTCAGCATCAATAGCGGCCATCGTCCTGGTCTGAAGCTCCAAGGGCCAAGACGAATGGGAAGTCGGGCTCCTTGGCCAGCACGTGGCCTGCAGAAGAGAATAATGAGTCAAAGCGGGGCAGGGAAGCAGGGTTAGCTGTTTGCCCCCCTCAATCTGGTCCCTCAGAGTTCTGCTCTTTTGAAGTATGACCTGTTTGCATTTCCCACCCCCAAGGAAGCCAAGCTCACTGCTGTGGTTAGGGGTGGGGATTGGCAAGTTTCCTTCTGAATGGCCTGCCCCACCAGAGCATGCAAACAGGTCTGCCAGCAGAGACCGCGTCCTTTTGGGGGTGCATGCCGGACAATCCCTCCTGGGGAGCCCCAACATGACAAGGCCATTCACACAAAATCCCCAGAGCTTATTCATTTCAGTGTTTCTCTTTGCACCTCTCATGTCCAGGTCCTTCTCTTCTTTATGACCTCTTGTCTGGACCATCTCTAGGTCCTCCTCTCTTCTCAGGGCCTCTGGTCCAGACCATTGCTAGGGCCTCCAAATGGATCTCTTTGCCTGGGGTCTGTCCCCCTCCCCCCCCAGCCCCGGCCCAGTCCAGCTTCCTCTGAGCTGCCAAAGTGATTTTCCTAGTGCTCGGCTCTGCCAGCTTCTCGTACTGCTCAATAAAGAGCCCCTCAGTCTCCATGCTCCTAGAAGTTCTTCCCAACGTGGTCCCTCCCTTCCTATCCAGAGATACTACTATCCTCCATGCTCTCCAGGGTCCATCCGGCCTGGCCCACTTCTTGGGCCACACCCTCGGTGCACACTCCCATTGCTTGCCTCCCTTGCCCAGAATGCCTTCCTCCCACACCTCCTGGCTCTCCTGCAGATGTCTCCCAGGTGCTGCCTCAGGAGACTTTCCTGTCTCCCCCCTCCCAGATATCAGCGACTTCCTCTCTTTGGTAGGTTGGATTTATGAGTCTGATGTAACTACAGAATGTCCCAGAAGCCTTTGGGCTGCTATTAAAGCTTAGGTTTGGGGGACCATGTGAACAAGCTACTTTTCCCACTAAAGTGTGAGCTCTTTAAGGGCAGGGACTATGTAACCCCTGCGTATAATATAGTGGCCCAGAGTCGGGACCTAACAAGTACTTGGCCTCCCGGTGGACAGGGAGCTACAAGGCCCTGTCTGCCCAGAGTGAGTGAGCCCTAAATCTTGTTTCTGAGGCAAGTCGGGGTCATCTCAGCCTTCCATCCATAAAATGAGAGAGGTCCCTCCCCATGCAAGAGCAATGACCTCTAGCTTCCTCAGTTTCCTCATCTATAAAATGGGATAAATAATGGTCCCTACCTCTCAGCATAGTGGTGAGAGACTTGTAAAGTGCTTTATCCAGAGCCTGGTATGGGGCAGGTGCTGGGCCACTGACTGAGGGCGCGCTCCTGGCGTTGCGCCCTCCTTTTCACTGATGTGTGGAAGCCATCTTCTGAGTCAGTGACCCGGCAGCAGATGACTGGTTCCATTCCCTGCCTCTTGTGTCCCTAAGGGAATAATTAGAATAAACAAACTGACATATATATAAATGTTTTTTTTCACTTGATTCCTATCAAGCAGATCCTGCTATTGTTCCTATTTTACAAGAGGGAATGGAGGCCATGGGGTTGGAATGGCTTTGTCAGACTCACTCATTTGGTAAGTGGCAAAGGCACAATTTGAATGCAGTTTCTTCTCATTCTGGGTCTAGGACTCTCTCTGCCCTCCCAAGACCATTACTCTAGAACTGGGAGACCTCACCTCTTTCATTTAATGGGTGAAGGCCATCGAGGCTCAAGGAAGTAAATTGACTGCATGGTATACTGGGAGACCGGCCTTTACCTTTCTTTATATCTCTATTGCTTAGCACAGTGCCTGGTATACCTTAGGTACTTAATAAATGTTTGCCCCAAGGCAGGCTGGTCCTCTGACTCCATACTGGTATAGTCCCCAGTGTACCACGCTGCCTCCCATGGGGCCATCTTGGAGAAGAGATAGGACACGGCCTTCGGAGAAGGACATTTTGTGCATTTTGAAGAACGGGTTCCATTAATCAGTAATCATGACTGTTCCATTCAGAGAGAACTTTACAGCTTACAAAAGTCCAAACAAGCACTTACGTGAGGGGTCTTAACATCCCTGAGGCCCTTTGGGTTCCACTTATGTCTCTCCTTCTATGGGAGGCCTTTCCTGGACCTCCTAGTTGTTCAAATTTTCTCCTCTCAAAATGCCATATTTACATCCCAGAAGTCTAAGTGCACCAAGATTTTGGGGACACTCCTATTTCATCTTTACTTACCTGGGCATGTCTCCCTCCATGTCCCCATAATGTGGTTGAGGGGTTTTCTGTTTGTCTTTGTCACCCCTGGATTCACCCAATGCAGTGCCTGGCGCCTAGTCAGCACTTAATAACTGCTTGTTAAATTGAACTGTCTTCTTCCCATTTTGCAGATGCAAAAACAAAGGCACAGAGCAGTGACTAATCAGCAACAGCCCCAAGATAAGATCCTATCTCCTCTGACCCTGTCTAGCCATTTGCTCTTTCTTTTCCTTCTTTCCACTCTGCCCCATTGGCTTGATAGAAAAAAATGCAAAAGCTCTGAGTGCATAAGGTATGGGATGGGAGGGGGGTTATCCATTAAAGGGCATATTCTGGGGATAGTGAGTCATTGACTAACGGAACTACAAAGTGGGGAGATGGGGCTGGCAACGTCCATTGGAGTTAGATCGTTCAAGATCGTGAATGTCGATTAAAAATTTCTGACAATATTTTGGGGACTCAGGGGGTTGGATGTATGCACTAAGGTGACTCCAGCTGTTTGTGGAGGAGAAGGTTGGGGATAGGAATGGAGGTCAGGGGCACTAGGTAAGATGGTAGCATGGGATAAATGTTAGGGGAGAATGGGCCCATGCAAGATATGCTGCCGAAATATAAGCAACACGATTTTTTGCCTAGAATTGCAAAGGAAGGTAAGTTTATTAGAAACAGACATTTTCAGTTTCATTTTGTTTTTCCCAATGCTAGGACAATGTGTAGGTATTTAATGAATGTTCATTGGTTAATCGATCCTTTGGGCATGTGAGACAAGGAGGAGACAAGGGCAAGTTGTTTTTTTTGTTTTGTTTTGTTTTTTCTGTTGTTTTTTGTGTTTTGTGTGTGTGTTTTTGTCTTTGTTTTTCAGTTGTATCCTACGCTTTGAAACTCCATCCAGGATTTTCTTGGCATAGATACTGGAGGGGTTTGTCAATTTCTTCTCCAGCTCATTTTCCAGATGAGAAACTGAGGCAAACAAGGTTAAGTGCCTTGCCTAGCTCATTTTATAAACAAGAATCTGAGGCAATAGGTTAAGTGATATGCCCAAGGTCACATAGCTAGTAAGTATCTGAGGTTGAATTTGAACTCGGGTCTTCCTAATGCCAGGCCTGGTACTCTATGCCCTATGGTGCCATCTAGCTGCCCTCCAAGAGTAAGTTTGCCATAATAGTATAAGAGTGACTGAAGACAGAGCTCATAGGATTTCCATCTGAAAGGAAACTTAGAGATGATACAAAAAGAGCCTCAACAATGGTAACCATAATGGCAAGAGTTGGGATATCGATCCAATTCTACAAATAGTATTTAAAGTCTGTATGTTAAGAGCTACAAGAGGCTTCCAGGTCAGTAGTCCAACAGGCCCATTTTACGGTTAGAGGAACTGAGGACCAGAAAGCCTCAGTGATTGTCCAATATTTGACAGGTAGTGTATTCAAATCCAACTTGTCTATATCTTTCTACTGAAACATGCTTCTCCTCCTACATACAGAGCCCCAGAATGCTTTTCTTTGGGGAGAGATGTTCAAATTTTAATAAACTTGAGGCCCGTAGTTACGAAACTTCTCTTGATGGGGATAAAACATATAATCAGATTACTATAATGCCTAGGACCATAGCATAATTACATTGCAGATTTGATCTGCTAGAAAGGAACATTCATTACTGCTCGAGGAGGTAGAGGATTAAGGAAAATTCCCTTGAGGAGCGTCCTTCAGACCAGAGATTAGAAAAAGCCGAATTTCTCATCTGAAAATCTCAATGTTGAGATTTAAGCTAATGGTACTGGCACAGTGCCTTACTGGCAACAAGAAATTATTCAGTGATGGCGGATGACCAATATCTCAGTCAATCCATGAACCTTTATTAAATATCTACTATATTTCATGTAATGTTAAGCCTCTTTGGATACAAAGACAAAAATGAGACATTCTCCACCCTTGAGAAACATTCTACATCCTCCACACTTATATTCTCTCCCAAACTGTGTGTATAGGTGCCTAATGAATGCTTATTGATGTTTGTGCATTTATATATATATATATATATATATTTAATATTATTATATATGTTTATATATATTATATACAATATATTATTATAATATTATATACAATAATATATATTATTATATATTAATGTAATATATATTGCAAAAACAAAACAATTTTAAGAGTCAGTCAATTCACAATTATTGAATGTTTATTGTGTGCCAAGGACTATTATACTAAATGCTTGGAATAAAAAAACAAATAGAAAGTCCCTGTCCCCAAGGAGCTTATATTATCATGGAACAAGATGAGCCATAAAAGAAAATTGAGGAATGGAGGAATAAAAGGGAGGATATAAAAGTCTCCATCATGAAGATGGTGAACTCTGGGAGTAACTGGAGAAAAGAAACAAGACTGGCTGGGGTATCTGGGAGAAAAAATGAGACATGACTGGCTGGGGTATCTGGGGAAAAAAATGAGACATGACTGGCTGGGGTATCTGGGAGAAAAATGAGACATGACTGGCTGGGGTATCTGGGAGAAAAAAATGAGACATGATTGGCTGGGGTATCTGGGAGAAAAAAATGAGACATGATTGGCTGGGGTATCTGGGAGAAAAAAATGAGACATGATTGACTGGGGTATCTGGGAGAAAAAAATGAGACATGATTGGCTGGGGTATCTGGGAGAAAAAAATGAGACATGATTGGCTGGGGTATCTGGGAGAAAAAAATGAGACATGATTGGCTGGGGTATCTGGGGGGAAAAAAGAGACATGACTGATTGGGGCATCTCCTCAGAGGAAGGTTCTAGAGGCAGCAGGGGCTCAGACGCAGACCTCAAGGCAGAGGGTCCTTGCAATGTGCCGATTCCGGCTCTGGATTGTGACTTGAGGATTCAGACTAAGAGGAGGCAGGCAGTGCAGCCTGGAAGGAAGGAGGGGGTGGGCTAGCAGCTGGGAGAACAGAAAAGGCATCATGTGGGTGGCCCTGCTTGAGTTGAGTTGGAAAGGAGCTCAGAATGCTCGAGGTGCAGGTGAAGAAGGAGGAGCGATCCAAGTTTTGGGGGCAGCCGGGCAAAGACAGTGAGTTAAGCAAGAGGAAGGGGTGTGAGGTCAGCTTGGCTGGAATATAGAGTGTGTGAGGGGAGCAACGTGGAGTGACTTGGCCATCGGTACATCATCCAAGATGGGACATGAACGGAAGCAGGAAGGTCCTGATGTCCAAATGTCCCAATGTCTTCCCCCTAGATTCTATAAGATGAACATCCGGCCTCTCCCTCTCCAAGGTGTAAGTTTATTCAGTTCGCTATCACTGGAACAAAGCTTGTAAAGTACAGGTCAGATGACCACTTTAAGGTGGGCTATGGAGAGAGGGCCTGCTAAGGGACAATTTGAGATCTCTTCCAGTGCTGAGATTCCATGACAACGATGAAGATCAAGAGGGCCTTGAATACAAGGCTGATGATGGCGCTAGAGAATTACCCTATGCTGCCTAGGGGCATCCTGGGGGAGGGGTTATAGCTCTGTACTGGTTCATAATCACATAGGATCTGTCTCTTCACTGTAATATTACCTTTCCCAGTCAGAAATGGGGATTCCATCCACTGGAGCCCAGCTCCCCAAGCCAAGAAGATGAATGAACTGAGTCACCCAAACTGTGCTTCATTTAATTCTTAAGTAAGTGAATTCCTCTTAGTCATGGAGACTTTTCCAGCTGGAGCCTCAGTTGCCCACGCTCATTTCCTTTCGAGATGAAATCTGTGTCCGGATACTTGGCCCTGCCCACTCGACCACCGCCGCCGAGCTTTCCCGTTAGCGTCCGCTATGGCGTGCAGGGACGAGCCAGGCTCCCACGGGCTCCAGCTGCCCCCTTTCCCTTGCCCAGGACCCGGCTACTTCGAGCTGCAGGCGACGGTAATCCGGCCATGTCCTCCTCAAGACATCCAAGATGGAAACATCTTCCTCCGATGCAATATTTTACCCCAAATTGCCATGTCAGCTCCGTGATGCCATATGGCGACTACCCCCATTGAGTAATATTTAGCAATTTGATGAACAAGGACTGAATCATATCTTAACCATCTTGGCCAAATATTTTTTTTAAATAGCAATGGCATTAGTAATATACATAGAGATAGATATAGATATATGTTTTTTACACTCCTACTTCCTGTTACGCCCACTGGAAATTAAGATCGAAACCTCAGGCAGCCTGTTGAGATTGACTCAGTCCAAGAGAGCAGCTCAGTCTCATTAGGGAAATTCAATATTGTATTGTAAGTCGGATACAGAATGTCTGTTTTTATTTCTCATGAGCAGCTGTAGCATATTGAGCAATCGTCCCTGGGAGGAACTCAGCAGGGGGAAAACTGTTCAAGTGTTTTATTCATAAGCAGGGCCCGGCCTTTACCTGGGGTTGTCAAAAACCTGGGAGAGTTCCAAAGCCTGGAGAACAAAGGCTGTGTTTTCCGAGAGTCAGAGGCCAGAGAGTTCCAGACTCTGCGCCAGGACCCTGGCTCGAAGGCCGGGCCCTGCCCAAGATCACTCAGCCAATAGTGGCGGAGCTTCAGAGTTTTTCCATCATCTCCTGAGTCCGACACGTTGCCATTTAATTAACCTCAGTGATGATTTATTAAGCGCCTACTATGTGCAAAGCTGGAAGCTACGTGCAGACCCAGAAGAGAGGGAATCAGTCCTGCTTCTGATGTTGCCTTGATCTTTTAGTGTCCTTGATAATTCTCAGAACGCACAAGCTATAAGTGAGCTGCCCATCTGCATACATGCAAAATCACTGGAGCAACAAGAGCAAAAACAATCATGTCTGAGACCTTGGATATAGAAACAAAGATAAATGTTTTTAATTGGATAATTATCCATAAAATCATCCAGTTATCCTCAAGGAGAGGGGTGAAGAAAAAGGCTTCCTTGCCTTGGCACCGATGGCTAAGATTAGTGCTTCTAACTTTATAACTGCATTCACTATCTGCTTATTGTGTCATCTCTTAAAATATACACACACAAACCCACACTCACACACACACCACACACACTCACACAGACACATTCACACACATAAACACACACTCACACACACACTTACACACACTCACACTCACACACAATCACACCACATACTCACACACACAATCACACCACACACAGACTCACACAGACTCACACACACACAATCACACCACACACTCACACACACACACAATCACATCACACACTCACACAAGACTCATACACACACACTCATACTCATACACATACAATCACACCACACACAGACACACACACACACTCATACTCACATACACAATCACACCACACACAGACTCACACACTCACACACAATCACACCCACACTCACACACAGACACACACACACTCATACTCACACATACAATCACACCACACACAGACTCACACATACACACACTCACACTTACACACACAATCACACCATACACTCACACACAGACACACACACTCACACACAGACTCACACTCACACACAGACTCACACTCACACACACACACAGCACCTCAAAGAAATAATTCTGCTTGCTTCTAATCCAGGATTTGAGAATTAGTAACTCTATTTACCAGGTAGAACGCATGTACTAAAGACATCATGGAAAGAGAAAGTATTTATAAGAGAATGCCAAAAAAAAAAAAAAAAAAAAAGTGGGGGGCAATCTTTGGTTAGATGAGATATCTAGTTATATGGGGCAGTAGGACAAAGTATAAGGCCTGGAGTTCAAATCTAGTTTCTCTTAGTTCTGTGATCTTAGCCCAGTCACTTAACTTCTGTCTGCCTCAGTTTACTTACCTCATAGGATTGTAGAGAGCACTAAATGAGATAATGTTTATAAAGGGCCATGCAGAAGGCATTTAATAAATCCTTACTCCTTTACCTTTCTCCTTCCTAAAGTTTGATTAGGAACTTATAAACCGCATATTAAGACGATCAAACCATAGTATCTCATCCTCTTCCTGCCCATTGACCCAGGATTGAATTCTTCTAAGAGTTGCTATTGGGTTCAGCAGATCAACAGATGATGGAGCTAAATAGAAGCTAGAAGCTAGGGAAGTTAGGGTCAGGTAGGTGCCTTAGTGGATAGAGTACTGGGCTTGGAGTAAGGAAGACTCATTTTCCAGAGTTCAATTCTGATTTCAGACACTTAACTAGCTAAGTGACCCTGGGTATGTCACTTGACCTTGTTTGCCTCATTTTCCCCATCTGTATAATGAGATGAAGTATCTTTGTCCAAAACATTAGTGAAAATGACTGAACAACCAAAGACTTATAAGTTGCATTAAGCTTTTGTTAGATACTTTATGCCAGACTCTTTATAGAAGTTCTGGGTATAGAAAAAAAGCTCAAGGTACTCCGTTCCCTCAAGGATCTCCCTTTCAAAAAGGAAAGATAATAAACAGACTACTTGCTAACCAGGGGGTGCAAGCAGGTGATAGGCCTACTTTAGTTAGATTCAGAAGGTCAAGTGCTTTGCAAATCTTAAAGCCGTAAGTACATTTCAGCTATCATTATCATTCATCTTATTTTTCCTCCTCTTTTTTCCCCCAATGAAATTGAAATAGAAGAGCAGTGCTGAGACAACTCACTATCGAGCCATTATTCATTTCAATTTAATGTTCTGAAAATGATTACACAGATGTGTGCACAAAATGACTGCTTTGGAGGATTTATTTAAAGTTTTAAGCCTTAAGCTCATCTTCTTTGGGCTCATTAATACATTTTCAAGACAACCCAGTTGCAGACAGGACAGAAAGGAGGCTATGGATCCAATTCTATCCCATCTGATTTTGATTTCTTTTGCTAGGTCTCTCTAAAAGATATTTTTAATTCTATGTAGTTCAGACAGTGTTAAGTATTTTATGTGGTCTCATCTGTTGTAACTGTTGATCTGAAATTTTAATGCATCTATGTCATATCTGAGAGATTGTAGACAGCAGTTTTGTCTGTGATAGTGATCTGGCTCTAGTAACAAACACTTCATGGAATTTTCAAGGATATTTTGAGTCCTGTGTTTGTAATATAGGATTTTTCATTTGTTAGTTTATAAAAGATAGTAGTTTTGTAACACATTTAATATGTATGGGATTGCCTGTCATCTAGAGGAGGGAGTAGAGGGAGGGAGGGGAAAATTTGGAAAAGTGAATACCAGGGATAATGTTATAAAAAAAAATTACCCATGCATATGTACTGTCAAAAATTATAAAATTAATTAAAAAAAAAAGATAGTCTTTTCTAATGTAAAATACTAGCTACCAAGCTGTCATAGTAGATATTCAGTAAGCATTAATTTTTTTTTGCAACTTCCCAATGATATGTTGTACAGTTTCTACTTTTAATTCGCATAGTTTACATGGATCCTATGCCTGGCTTCCTTATGGATAACACATCTAGGAAATTAACCAGAGGCAAAGTTAAGCTTGATCGTAAGTAAAACTTCCCCAAAAAAATTAAAGCTGCTCAACAATAGCGCTGAGTGTAGTGGATTCCCCTTCACAAAAGGTCTTCAATATTCTTTTAGAATAGAAGGTAGAACAGAAGATTTCCAACATCCCTTCCAAGTCTGAAATTGTAGTAGTCTAGGATAGTTTGGTGAGGTATGTGTGAAAATATTAGCTGCCGTCAAAATGTGCCTGGACCAAAAAATCGGACAGAAGGATTTTGGGGCCGAGAGAGATCCAGGGGCAAAGGGGATGTTTTAGGAAGAAATAAGAATCAAACAGCATCTGAGATGGTGCTGATGAGAGTAGGGGCTGGGGGCCAAGCTCACACAGGAGAAATAACAAGTTGCCGAATAACAATTTCAATTCATCACACTTGCTTCTCTTTGTGCTTATGGGTATTTGATTTTGTTTGTTTGTTTGTTTGTTTGTTTGTTTTTTCCTGGGAGTTGATTCTTCCAAAGAGCTTTGACCATGACTCTTATGATAAAAGAGGAGAAATACCCAAGGAGGCAATGTAGCATCCTGGTTGTATAGAATGGAAGTTCCTTGAGGGCAGGGGTCATGGTTTAGAGCAGTGGAACTCTCTCAGGATTCTACTTAAGACAAGAACTCAGTAAATACTTGGTAAACAGGTTTGTTAACTCTTCTTGAATATTATTAATTTTTTCCTTATCCAGTTTCCATTTTTCCTAATTTGTTTCTGGGTACTTCTCCATTCTGAGCCTCCATTTTTCATCTAGAGAGTGATTGGATTGGAATAAATATTATCTAAGCTTCCTCCAGCTCAGACATTTCCATTCTCTGTTCGAAGGTCCTTGTAACAATGGCTGTGTTCTCAGGTCCCTTCTATGGGTGACATTATGTATTTCCTGTTCTAAAGTCCATTCTAACTGTGATATTCTATGTTTGCTCCAGCTCAGAATTCTGTTTCATGTTTTAAGGTATCTCCCAGCTCTCAAATTTTGTATTTGATGCTCTATTATTACGCTGTATGCTTACTGTACTCACCCAGATCCAACATGTTCTGATCCTTTGAACGTGTATGGCAAAGACATCCATAGCTTTAACATGAATTTTCAGACATAGCTCATCATCTCTGACGATATTGAAGCAGCTTTTCTTTGCACCAAGTTTTCTGGTAGCTAATTTCTGCATCTAGGAATAGGCTATATCTGTTTAGTTCCATTTATGATTTGCAGCTCCTTATTCAAGGTAGCAGGGGGCCATCATTGCAAAACCAAGAATGGTTTATTGTGGAGACAGAAGGAAAATCGAATTATCCAGCCTCCGTAAGCACAATAGAAGCATTGCAGTTGGGAAATGGCATCCTCAGAAGTCAGAGGTTCATTAAAGAGATGGTCACAGAGCATAAGGAAATGTTTGAACAAAACAGGCTTTTTTTCTTCACTCCAGTAACTCTGGTTTGGGGCCCACTGAGTACAAATTCAGTGGGTCAGTCAAAAAAAGCATTTATGAAGCCTTCAATACCTAGTACTACGTGAAGAATTAAGGATACAAAGTAAAAGGAAAAGCAGTCCCTGACCTCAAAGGGCTTATGTTCTAAATGGGAGAAGTACCATGCAAATAACTTGACTCATACAACATCTAAGAGTAGATGGAAGGTAATCTGAGAACCCTGGGGGAGGGAAGAAAATCTCTTGCAGAGGGTGGGATTTATGAGGAATCTTAAAAGAAACTAGGGATAGTGAGGAACAAACAGGCAGAAAATTTCAGGTAAAAGGGGCAGAAAATTTCAGGTAAAAGGGGAAGTACAAGGGCAGGAGGCACTGTGCCAAGTGCTGTTCAGTTAGCAAAAAGCAGAGTCAGGAATTGGGATCATGGAGATGTGAAGGAGAATGATATATTAAAGCCCTGGAAACATGGAGGTGGAATTCACCTTTAAAGGTCAAACAAAGGGGGCCATATTTGACCCTTGAGGTAATAGGGAGCCAGTGTTGCTGAGTGCAGGTGAAGGAAGGATTTGGTTAGACTTAATCACTTTGGAAATGGAGTGGATTCAAGCTAGCAGGGCCAAGGCACAGAGAACGGGTTAGGAGGTGATTGAATAGCCTAACGGAAAGATGATAAGTAGTAGTTGCATGGGTGGTGAGAAGTGGATAGGAGTGAGAGATGCTAGAAATGACAGGGCTTAAAATGTGGGATAGCGGTTGAGAATATTGTGGGATGCTGGTGGGAGGAGCTGCCAAAGAAAGCCCTGTCCCTGCCCTCGAACCCCGAACCCATAAGTGCATATTAGTTTGGAGCCTCAGAGGGATGCTGTGCCATAGGGCCAGCAGAATTATGTTGCCTACTTTGTAGGTGCGGAGATTGAGGTCTGCTGTCTTATCAAGTGATTCAGTCTTCCTGAAGACTGTAGACCTGAGAGATGCTGTATCCTCTGTGACAGTCACTTACTCATTAGATCTGTCAATCAATCTCTGTGAGTATTATCACAGAGCCCATGAGTGCCAGAGGCAGGGTTTGAACCAAGGCATATCGGGATCAGCTAAAACAGCGAAGGATCCCTAACCTGAAAAAGAAACGACTTAGAGGAGACAGGAGAGCCCCGTGACAGAATTTGATGGGCTGTCACGGGGAGTAAAAAGTTTTGCCAAAGGATTCTGGAAAGATGGTGGAATAGGTCAGAAAATTTTTAGCTCTACAAATTTCTTCCACACAAAAAAGGATAGAACATCTCCTCAGAGGGAGGATAGCAGCAATAAGCAGAAGTCAGAGCAAAGCAGTTGTTCTCCTAAGACAATTTTGAGAAGACCTCAGAGACCTGACTCACAGGAGTGACCCCCTAGACTGCCGCTGAATCAAGAAACAACAAGCCCTGGGGGGCAGCTAGGGTTGGAAGGTGGTCTCAGTCTCAGAAATTTTCAGACTGTGTGAGGGGTCTCAACGTTGAGAAGGAGAAGACTGAAAGTCTTTCACTGGCAAGGGATGCCAAGCACAGACACTGCCTTTGTATGGAGAAGAAGCTAACACACATTTGCTGAATGGAGCCTTTTGGCTGTGGACACCTACAGAAAAAATGGAGTCCCAGGTTTCAGTTCCAGGGCAGAGAAGACAGCTGTAGTTTGCAGCCACTAGAGGATTTGCAAGACAGTATGGATGGGGACCCTAGCC
Organism: Sminthopsis crassicaudata; assembly: GCF_048593235.1. NCBI lineage: Eukaryota > Metazoa > Chordata > Mammalia > Dasyuromorphia > Dasyuridae > Sminthopsis > Sminthopsis crassicaudata. The sequence goes on along the minus strand of NC_133618.1, from coordinate 9,376,193 downwards.
ATGGCTTGGAAATAAAGAAAAGAGTCCAGCTTTGAGCATAGGAAGAGACCTCAAAAAATAAAAATAAGAAGGACCTGAAGCTCGGGGCATCATTCCTCATGCCTCATGACTAGATGCTAATAATTGCTAAGTAAAACAAAATTAAAAATAAAATAAAATAAAATGAGCAAGCAAAGGAGGAAGATCCCAACCAAAATAGCTGCTATGCGGACAAAGAGGATCTTGGTTCATATTCAGAGGAAGATAATGGAGCTAAAAAAGTCACTCTGATTTCAGTGACAAATATTTCAAAAAGCATGTGTTGAGATCACAATCAGTAAAATTAAGTATAATCCTGAATGAAAGAAAAATGGATATTTAATGATCTAAAAGACTTCCAAGTATTTTTAAGAAATTTTTGTGACAGAACTTAAGGGAAAAATTGGCATATAAGATCCAGGAGAAATGTTAGGTAACCAACGAGCAATTATATTTACTTCTTATATATGAAAATATTATCAATTCTTTTATTGTCATCATTATTTGCTTATAAGTCTTGGGTTGAGCTGAGTAAGAGCATTTTTCTTTACAAAGTAAAACTATATAGAAAGAAATAAAAAAGGAATATCTCACTAGATGAGGCCTAAAAGGGAAAAAAAAAAAAAAACATGATTCAGCAGAAGCTAGTGTGAGGAGGGTGAATAGTGCTAGAACCTTCCTCTCATCAGGAATGAGTTGAGGAAGGAACATAGATATCTAGAAGAGTATCAAAGTCTTCTAAATTTAGGGGGGGAAATAAAAGGGGAAAAGGATAAGGTGGGAGGAGAGAATAAGGAAGGGGTAGATAGGTTTAGGAAAAGGAGGGCAAGGTAACAGGTAAAAGTAAAACAGACGGGGAGGAGGCATAGAAACAGGGTGAGAAAGATAGTAAGGAAAAATACGAAGGAAGAAAATGCACAAAAAAGCAATATTAGTTTAGAATGTGAATGGGATGAATTTACCCATAAAATGGAAATTGATATCAGATTCTAATTTGGATTCAACAATATGTTGCTTCTAGGAAATTCTATGAAAGTGAAAGATACATACAAAGATCAAAAATCAGGAGTAGAATTTATTATATAAAAAGCTGGAGTAGCAATTGTGATTTCACACAAAATTAAAGCTAAAATAGATTTAATCAAAAGAAAAAACTAGGGAAACTACACTACGTGTCAACAATTTTATTCAATAGATCACTTAAAATAACTAGACTGCATACAATACTTGAGAGTATACATGCCAAAACACTGGGCCAGTCACTCAGGATTTTATGTGCCTCAGTTTCCTCACCTGTAAAATGGAGAATAAAATAGCACCTACCTCCTAGGATTGTTGGTAGGAATCAAATGACTAATTGTAAAGCACCTACTATGTAGTGAGCACTATTTAAATATTAGATTTTATGATTAGTGCTCTCCTTAGGAGAAATAGTCATATATATTAAGTCACTTTGGCTTTGTCACAATGAAATGGGCTATTTTGAGGACAGGTTATTATTCTGGGTTCTGTTCTTTGAGCCCCGTGGCATATCCCCTTGGATCATAGTGACTATTTTCAAGTCCAGAGTCACCACTGTAATCTATCCCCCCACCAATAGTCCCTTCCACTGACCAAATGACTTAATAATGACAGTGTTAGTCACTCAAGCTGAGGTCATTCCTGGACTCTTGCCCTTTCTCCTTGTGGAGAATCCTTTCAAACAGTGAAACTTCTTCAAGAAATGATGAAGATCAAAGGTAACGTGTCTCTGAACCAAAATTTGAGTTTCATGGGGGGTTGTTTTAATCTTGGGGTGAGAGAGGGTCCCTTCTTCACAGTCTTTGAGCTTCGGTCTCCTCTAGGATTTCCTCTAGACATAGAAGAATTAGACCCATTGTCTTTTTAAAAGAAAAGGTAAAATACAGGAAGCTAGGTGGTATACTGCATAGAGCACTTGTCCTGGAATCAGGAGGACCTGAGTTCAAATCCAATCACTCCAATTATTAGGTGGAAGTGGGAAGAAGAAAAAAAAAAAAGAAAGAAAAGAAAAAGAAAATTTAAAATGACATAAATGACATATTCCTTTGCAAATGCTCAAGCTAACAAACCACTGAACTTTATTTACCCTGACAGGGAATGTAAAAAGATCTGTTCCTCAGTCCATCTTCATGACAGATCTCCCTGGGATTACTAAAGACTCAAAGAACTGGATCTTTAATGAGATATAGCTCCCCTAGGCTTCTATACAGACTTCTATGGCTATTCTGAGGCTGATGCTTTTTTATTAGGAGAAAGCACTTGGGGCCAATAGAAAGGTGAACTCTCCCCAGACCTACACTGTCCCTATAGCTCATATTAAGAGTGAAAGGCAAGGCCCAGGATTGTTCCTCCCCATCATGACTCCGTCTCCTGCTTTCCCTCCCCTTTAGGTTGTACTGGATCCAAGAGCTCCTTTGTTGGACCCAGGAGGGTTAGAGTTGGTCCAGGAATTTGTAAGTTTCTCTGCTACTGCTATCCCAGTGTTGCTGGCTTCCACTCCTGCATTTCCTGACTTGGTCCAGAAACTGTTCTCGCACAGTTGTTTGCACATTTTCTCCCCAATTAAACTGTGAACTCTTTGAGAGAGCAGAGGCTGTCTTTTAACTTCCTTTTTGTATTCCTAGTGCTCAGTACTTAGAAGGTGCTTAATAAATGGACTGACTGTCACCATCTCTCAATTCTAAAATCTCATGTTATGGTGTCCTGGGTGGATCTCACAGCTGTGATAGGAGACAAGGTTTGAGTGTCTTTGTGCAGCTCTTCCCTAAATATCTTCCTCTTCATTGCAATAACTCTTCTGTCCTTTTTTTTTTTCTTTTTTTACTGGGGCAATTGGGCTTAAGTGACTTCCTTAGGGTCACACAGTTAGGAAATGTCTGATTTGAACTCCGGTCCTCCTGACCTCAGGGTTGGTTCTCTGCCCACTGAGCCACCTAGTTGCCCCAAGTATAAGGTTGTAGCCTGGGTGTAGCCTGAGTTCAAATCCAAGTGGGCAAGTCCAATAGCTCCAATTATTGGGATGGAAGTAGGAAGGAGAAAAAGAAAGAAAAGTTAAAGTGACATGTTCCTTTGCAAATGTTCAAGCTAACAAACCACTGAACTTTATTTAAATCCTGTCTGCTTATATCAATATCTATATCTATTTCTATATCAATATCTATGTTTATGTCATATTTATATGATGTCATATAAACGAATCAATGAAGTATTAAATCAATCTACCATGCTTGATGAATGAACCTGTAGAGATGTGCAGGTACCAACCAATAAGCACATCAGGGTCTCAGATCTAAGATCTAGAGCTGAAAAGGGTAATTCTTTCAGAGAATAGTCCCTGGTCGAGGCAGCCATATGTGGGGAGCACCAAGGGCCAGTCCATAACTTGTCAAAGAAATAGTTTTTTCCAGGATATTTTAATGATGCTCAGGAAACAGAAGAGGGCTTCAAAAGGCAGTCAGGGTGTTCATGTAACCTCAGCCTGAATAAGGAGACCAGGGGCAGGCAGGCAGGGTACTCTAGGTAGCTCAGACTACAACTGGACCATTCATTCAGATGAAAGGGATGGATGGTCTGACGGCAAAGATAACTGATTTGTAAATGACTCCACATCAATAATCAGCCATTTCTTCACTGTATGTGTGTGTGTGTGTGTATTTATGAGTGTGTGTGAGAGAGTGTGAATGTGTGTGAGTGTGTGTGCAATATCACCAGGTCTACAGTCCCCTAACTTTTCTTGAAGGAAATAATCGTGATCCCCAGATCCAAAGGTTGAGATGTCTATATGATTTTGTGGTCTCTTCTGTTGCCTGATCTTTCTCCGTATTTTCTTCCCCCACATTCCTGACTCTTATTGAAGCAGCTGAGAACCAAAGTCCAGGATATCTTAGTTTAGGGGGTCTCTGTTAAGTAGGGGGTAGAAAGTCTGCACCAGCTGGGGGTACATGAACTGCCTTTATCTTCCTGGAGATCTCCACATGCGCTCATTCAGCATGCTCAAGCGCATCGAAGATGAGGGGGATGACTCATATTGAAACATCAGCTTCAGCTTTGCAAAACATTTCTCCATAGATTACCTCATCCTATCCAGAATGGGGGAGTGCATGAAGGACTAGACCTGGAGGCAGGAAAACTCAGGGCTAAATCAGGGCTCAGTCAGAAAGTCACACCCCCCTGTATGCACCCATGTGTATGACGATGGCTGCGGGCTTTGGACTTGTGATCTTCACAATGAGAATAGGGGCAACTATTGCTCATATTCCTATAAGGAAACTGCTCGGAGGTCTGGAGATGTGCCCAGATTTGTAGGTATTTGAGATGATTCGAACTCAGGGCTTTCTAATTTTAAGTCCAATTCTCTTTCTTCTATGCTAATTGTTGCCTTCAGCCTCCATTAAATAGCTAAATTCCAAAAAAAATTCACCTATTGTGTGCCAGATTCTGTGTTGTACCAGGTTGTCTGTGTGGTAGGAAGTATAGATTCAACATATGCACTAGTGATTATAGTCCAACTAATCTGTAATACACTTTACTCAATACCTACTATGGGAAATGTGATGGGATTCTCTCTACAGAAAATCAAAAACACATGAAACAACCCTCTTCATAAGGACCTTAATATTTTAATGGGGGAACAAGGATATAGATATTGATAGAAGATATAGATATTGCTATAAACATAGACAAGACATAAACATGATATATGAGGATATGTGAGATAAACATATATGATGGTATATAATGTGAATATATTGATGTTGACATAGATAAGATGTAAATATACTATAAACAAAGATATAGATGTTGATGTAGATATAAATATGACATAAACATAGATGCTGATACAGAAATAGATATTGATATAGGCAGACAGGATTTAAATATAACAAAGACTTATATATATATATATATATAGATAGATAGATAGATATAGATATATATAGATAAATATAGGGATATAAATTGATATAGACATAGGTATTGATAATGATATAGAGATAGATTTAGTTATTGATATAGGCATAGACAAGATACAAATATAAATATAGAAATAGATATAGATATAGACATCAATATTGATAGAGAAATAGTCTTAGATATTGATATAGAAATAGACAAAATATAAATGTAATATAAACATAGATACAACTATGATATAAACATAGATATTGATACAAAACAGACATAGATATTGATATAGGCATAGACAGGATAAAAATATAAACATAGAAATAGGTATAAGCATAGATATAGATATAGACATAAATATTGATAGAGAAATAGTCTTAGATATTGATATAGAAATAGACAAAATATAAATGTAATATAAACATAGATACAACTATGATATAAACATAGATATTGATACAAAATAGACATAAATATTGATATAGGCATAGACAGCATACAAATACAAACATAGAAATAGGTATAGATATAGACATAAATATTGATAGAGAAATAGTTTTAGATATTGATATAGAAATAGACAAAATATAAATATAATATGAACATAGATACAACTATGATATAAACATAGATATTGATATAAAATAGACATAGATGTTGATATAGGCATAGACAGGATTTAACTCTAATACAGACATATATTGATATAGATATCAATAAATACAATACAGATATATGTTGATATATAGATATGATATAGGGATAGATATTGATATAGATAGAAGTATTGATACTGATATTGATATAGGCATAGACAGGATATAAATATAAACTTAGATATAGATATTGTTATAAAATAGATCTAGATGTTGATGTAGATGTTTCTTGGTCTCAGCAGGATAGGCACCATGAGAATTGTCGAGAATAGACTCTAGATTCTTTATTCTGGTCCAGTCTGCATCTTAGTGTACCAAGAGAATGGGCAAAGATAGAATGTCTCTCTTCCAGTCCTTCTTAGCCCTTTACTTTATTATAATTACATCATTACAGTATGCTGAGTATGTGTGAACTAGAGTACCATGACATCACCATGCTAAGTACTAAATATATATGGGAACTAGAATACCATCATCTCTTCACTTCCACTGAGGTAACACCTTGTTTCAAGTATACTTCTCCAGAGTTCAGGCTCTCTACATCTGGGCAAGCCACCTAGCCACTATTTGTGTCTCTTTCCTCATCTATAAAATGGGGATAATAACCATCTTCCTCCTAGGGTTATTATGAGGACTGATGAGATAATAAGCATAGTGCCTGATAATAAGAGGTGCTTAATAAATGCTTCTTTCCTCCTTCTCTCTCTTCTTTCTTTCCTTTCTTCTTCCCCTCTCTCCATCCTTCATTCTTTCTTTCCCTCCCTCCCTCCCTCCCTTCCTTTCTTCCATTCTGCCTTCATTTCTTCTTTCCTTCCCTCCTTTCTTTCTTTCCTCCCTCCTTCATTCCCTGTTTCCTTTTCTCCTTCCTCTCTCTCTTTCCTCCTTCCTTTTCTTTTCTCCTAAAGCAGAAATGCCTTAAAGCATTATCATATGAACAGATATTCTCTGCTTGTCAACCTCCAAATCTGTCTCTTATTTATAATAATATATAACATATAACATATATACATATGTACACATGTATATATAAATGCACACATACACATTTCTAAGGTTTTACATATTATTCATATTATATTTATTATATATAAGGTATAATGTATATCATATATGTCTAAGATTTTATGTGTGCTTGCAAGATGTGTATATGCATTTCTATATATGCACATGTGTTTTTATCTATATATGTATATTTTCCAGGCATCACTTCAAGATTATCCATGTGCTGCTGAGTACTCAGTGATTTGCTAGGAATTAGGCTCATGGCCATCCCCAAGGATCCCCGTATTTGAAAGTCTCTTCTAGACTCGGGTCAAAGACTCCAACCTGACAAGACTTGCAGAGGTTCTCCTTTCAATGTCCTTCTGGGTGACAGAAGTTAGGTCTTCTGAGGTAGAAGCAGCCAAAGCAGGAACCCTCCCTACCCTCACTGCAACCTTTCCTTCCCTCTCACATCCTCTAAATCCATCACTTGCTCCATGTTGCACAAAGGCTGGTACACATCTCTGGCTCTCCGTGGGGGCCCTTGGTATGGTTTCTCTCATACAACCTGACTTTCCTCTTTCAATAAACCAGCAGTTTAGTTCGGGGGAGGGAGGTGATGAGCAAAGGAGAAAATGGGCATGGGAATTCATAAAAATAATTGCACTTAAACTTTATACTTTCCATATGCCTTACTCTGCTTGATTCCTCCCAAACCAAAGCTAGTTGGAGGAGTTGTGTAAGCTCTGAACCCCTGAAATAATCAAAGGACAAGGAAATATCTCAGTGTTTGGCTCTTTGGTGCTAAGGGAAATGCAGAGTGCGTGATGGGTGTGGGTCACTCCACACTGCCAGTCTAGCAGGAGAAGTGGCATGGGATGGTACAAAGAACAAAGAGTCATCGGACTCAGAAAAAAAAAATCCATGACATTGGGGAAAAGTGAGGGGGATTCTGAATGAAGAGGAAAGGATAAGTCATGTGCTCTGTGAAAATGCACCCAGATATAATGAGCTGGAGTCGCTAGGAAGGAGTCCCAGGAAAATGTGGCTAAGAGGCACAGATGGGGGGGCAGAGAGTGGGGAGGGTAGAAGGGGTGAAATGGAGATTGAGGGGTTGGGGGAGGAGTAAACCACCCATACAATTGGGGGAAGAACCTGCTTGGAGATCACAGGTGCTGCTGAGTGCTGAAGTGCACCAGGGCTCTGGGATGGGAGAACTTTGGATGTTCAGCAGGGGCCTGGCTGACACCCCCATGCTCCCAATTTGGGCCTCAGCCATGGTTGCCATCCAGCTTGGCCTTTAAATGAATTTAGGATTAGATAATCTCAAGTATCCTTATTCCTTTTTTACAAATAAGGAAATAGGTTCACCAAGGTTCACCTTCTTCAAGATCCACTCTAAGAGGAAAGAAGTCCACCAAGGGCAGGGTCATCCCTCAAAGTCCATTCTAAGAAGAAAAAGGTCCACCAAGAGAAAGGTCCTTCCTTAAGGCCTACTCTAAGAGGAAAGAGGCCCACCAAGAGAAAGGTCCTTCCTCAAGGCCTACTCTAAGAGGAAAGAGGCCCACCAAGAGAAAGGTCCTTCCTCAAGGCCTACTCTAAGTCAATAAAGAACAAGAAGCCCTGGGTGCTGATTTCTGAACAGTATTGGAGTCTCTTCCTCCAGTGGTCTTTCCAGATCCTGGAGTCATTGTCTGAATCAGTCTTTTCTTTAAAAACAACTATTTTATTTCTTTAAAAACAGAAATTTTATAATTCTGAGAAACTTTAGGATTCTAGCCTGCAAGATTTCTCATAGTTGCCGAGGACCTTCCGAGAGAGAGGAGATGGACTCCAGGTGCAGATTGAAATACACATTTTTGGACACGGTCAATGAAGAGAGTTGTTTTGTTTGATCATGTCTGCTTGCCGTAAGTCTTATTTTTCCTTTCTTTAAAATGTAAGTGAGGTGGGTAGGAGGGAAAACATTGATTGTTATTCTTTATTATACATTATTTTAAATATAATAAATATTTATATTAATATTAATTAATAATTAATAATTAATTAATAATATATTTAAATATTTTAAATACATTATTTTAAAAATATTTTTATCAATGCTTTGTTTCACACAATTGCCTCTTTCCAATGACCCCAACACCTCTTAGGACCCTCCTGAAATACAGCAAAGCAATATAAACATACATATTGACCTTGGCAGTATATACAGCATCCCACACCTGGAACCCACTACCTCTAGTCAGAAAGATGGTTTTCATCAATGGTCTTTGACATTCAATGTTCTTGGATAGGCCGAGCGAATATAATAAAGATGACAATACTCCCCAAACTAATCTATTTATTTAGTGCTATACCAATCAGACTCCCAAGAAACTATTTTAATGACCTAGAAAAAATAACAACAAAATTCATATGGAAGAATAAAAGGTCGAGAATTGCAAGGGAACTAATGAAAAAAAAGTCAGAGGAAGGTGGTCTAAGTGTACCTGATTTAAAGCTATATTATAAAGCAACAGTCACCAAAACCATTTGGTATTGGCTAAGAAATAGACTAGTTGATCAGTGGCATAGGTTAGGTTCACAGGACAAGATAGTGAATAAAAATAGCAATCTAATCTTTGACAAACCCAAAGATCCCAAATTTTGGGATAAGAATTCATTATTTGACAAAAACTGCTGGGAAAACTGGAAATTAGTATGGCAGAAACTAGGCATGGACCCACATTTAACACCACATACTAAGATTAGATCAAAATGGGTCCAAGATTTAGGCATAAAGAACGAAATCATAAATAAATTGGAGGAACATGGGATGGTTTACCTCTCAGACTTGTGGAGGAGGAAGGAGTTTGTGTCCAAGGGAGAACTAGAGACCATTATTGATCACAAAATAGAACATTTTGATTACACCAAATTAAAAAGTTTCTGCACAAACAAAACTAATGCAAACAAGATTAGAAGGGAAGTAACAAATTGGGAAAAAATTTTTACAGTTAAAGGTTCTGATAAAGGCCTCATCTCCAAAATATACAGAGAATTGACTTTAATCTATAAGAAATCAAGCCATTCTCCAATTGATAAATGGTCAAAGGATATGAACAGACAATTTTCAGATGATGAAATTAAAACTATTTCCACTCATATGAAAGAGTGTTCCAAATCACTATTGATCAGAGAAATGCAAATTAAGACAACTCTGAGGTATCATTACACACCTGTCAGATTGGCTAAGATGACAGGAACAAATAACGATGAATGTTGGAGGGGCTGTGGGAAAACTGGGACACTGATGCATTGTTGGTGGAGTTGTGAAAGAATCCAACCATTCTGGAGAGCAATCTGGAATTATGCCCAAAAAGTTATCAAAATGTGCATACCCTTTGACCCAGCCATACTACTACTGGGCTTATACCCCAAGGAACTACTAGAGAAGGGAAAGGGTCCTGTATGTGCCAAAATGTTTGTGGCAGCCCTTTTCATAGTGGCTAGAAGCTGGAAGATGAATGGATGTCCATCAATTGGAGAATGGTTGGGTAAACTATGGTATATGAATGTTATGGAATATTATTGTTCTATAAGAAATGACCAACAGGAGAAATATAGAGAGGCTTGGAGAGACTTACATCAACTGATGCTGAGTGAAACGAGCAGAACCAGAAGATCATTATACACTTCAACAATGATACTGTACGAGGATGTATGCTGATGGAAGTGGATTTCTTCAACATAGAGAAGAGCTAATCCAATTCCAATTGATTAATGATGGAAAGAACCAGCTACATCCAGAAAAGGAACAATGGGAAATGAATGTAAACTGTTATTTTTACCTTCTGAATCCAATTCTTCCTGTGCAACAAAAAATTCGGTTCTACACACATATATTGTATCTAAATTATACTGTAATATATTTAACATATATAAGACTGCTTGCCATCTGGGGGAGGGGGTTGGGGGAGGAAGGGAAAAAATCTGAATAGAAGTAAGTGCAAGGGATAATGTTGTAAAAAATTACCCATGCATATGTACTGTCAAAAAATGTTATAATTATAAAATAAAATAAAAAAAAATAAATAAAAAAAATCAATGGTCTTTGGAATTACAGTAATCTGAACTCTGCAGCCTCTGAACAATGTTTTACTTTGCATTCTGGTCACTGAGCAAGTGCTTCTCATTGCATCATGTCCTATAGGCTTTCCCAAGTTCATATTGATTCCTTTTTCTCCATTACGTGGCACCTCTTCATTATATTCACATATCTTGGAGCAGAGAAGGCTGGCTAGAGTGGGGGAAGTGGAGAGGGAGGAGATCAGTGCTTAAATATCAGCCTGTCAGGGAGAGCAGGGCTCAGACTTTTTCTATTTGGCCCCAGAGACAGAAGCAAGAGCCATGGAGGGAAGTATGAAGAGTCTAGTTAGGTCGGATGTGAGAAAATAAATATCTTAATAAGAGCTTCCTCCAAGTGGCAGGAAGTACTTCTAGAAATAATGGGTTCCTTCTTTTAAAATTTCCCAGGTATATTATAGGGGGAATCCCTTTCATGTATGGGTTGGACTCAATTATAGGATCAAGGACTTAGAGGAGTGGGAACTTCCTCAACTTTCTTTTTATCTTTCCCTTTATTCCATCTGTCTCTTTGTCTTTTATTTGGTGCACAAGAGCAAGGGTCCCATTGTAGGAGAAAATCATTTGATGTTGACAGCTTTCTTCTGGATAATAAAGCCATCCTTCTCTCACCTTCAAGGTTCCCAAAGCCTCCTCCCCTCATAGTTCCTTGGAGTTGATCATACAAGTGTTATCTGCCCCATTCTGCACAAGGTTCCAGTGGTGAATAAGTTACTCAACCAGCATTTATGGAGAGCTCCTTGTGTTCTAGGCTCTGTGCTTGCTGAGTGCTAGTGAAAATGATAAAAAATAATAATTAAAAAGACAAAACCAAGATTCCTTCTCCCAAGGTCACCCAGCTAGGCATTGTCTCTCTGGATATGAATTATTGTCCTAACCCCAGTTCCTGCAGATCTATATGCCACTTGACAATCCATGCCAGCTTCTTAGGGCAGCATAGCTCAATGTGAGCTAGAGGGGTCTCATCACATTTTAGGGAATGTTGGACTTTGGAACCCATTCTACAGTCACTTCTGGTCATAAAAGGGGCTTGGTCATCCTTTCAGGTATTACAGAGACCTCTTTCTAGGAGAAAGTGAGCCAGTGTGAGGGGAAGGGAGAAAGGAAGAAAAAAAAAAAGAAGGAAAGAAGGGAATGAGGGAAGGAGGAAGGAAAAAAGAAAGGGAAAGGAGGAGAGAAGGAAAGAGGAAGAAAGGAAGGAAAAGAGGGAGGAAAGGAAGGAAAGAAGAAAGGAGGAATGGAAGGAAAGAATAAAGGAAGAAAAAGAAGGAAAGGAAAGAAGGAAGGAAGAAAAGGAAGGAAGGAAGAAAGGAAGGAAGGAAGGAAGGAGGAAAGGAAGGAAAGAATAAAGGAAGAAAAAGAAGGAAAGGAAAGAAGGAAGGAAGAAAGGAAGGAAGGAAGAAAAGGAAGGAAGGAAGGAAGGAAGGAAGGAAGGAAGGAAGGAAGGAAGGAAGGAAGGAAGGAAGGAAGGAAGGAAGGAAGGAAGGAAGGAAGGAAGGAAGGAAGGAAGGAAGGAAGGAAGGAGAGAAGGGAAGGAAGGAAGGAGAGAAGGGAAGGAAGGAGAGAAGGGAAGGAAGAAAGGAAAGGACAGTTGGGTTTGTGTTTGTGTTTAGGCTCTATGGCTTCCAGAGTGCTTTTGGGCAAGTCACATCCCCTTGATTGGTCCAAAACAGCGTGGATGGACTCCAGGGTCCCTTGTGCTCCAGATCTCTGATCCTGTAGACTGGGCAGCTTTTGAGAAAGGTACTTTGACAACCTCACTGAGTCTCTGCTTCGCCACCTGAAAATGGGTATGATCTTACTCTGTGAAAAATACAAGGCTGAAAGACATGGGAGTTATCTAGTTGTCACTAGGTTGCCTGGTGGAAAAAGCCTGGGAATGGAAGACCAGCAAGGATGATTGTCCTCCTGTGACCTTGGCTAAATGATTCTGGCCACAAGGCAGTAGCAGGTGATACAATGGAATCAGGGCTGGTCTTGAAGTCTTAAAGACATAAATTCAAACGTACTTTCAGCTGCTTATGAGATGTGACCACGAGGAAGTCAATGTACCTGCCTGCCTCAGTTTCTCCATCTGTAAAAAGAGGGTGATAATAACTCCTGCCTTTTCGGGGTGGAGCAGAGGTTCCAATTTGCAAATCACTGTCTGGAGTATCTCTGCTCTGACTGTCCACTGTTCCAGGCAGCATTTTAGCATGCCTAGTGGCCACTTAATATAGGGCGGATGCAAGGGTGGCTGGATTTCCCTTGCCTAACATCTGGCTGGAGCAGAGCAGAATCCGAACACCACCTGCCTATTAAGGACTTTAACTCTGCCACGGCCACAAAGTGTTCGGTGCACGTAGTCGAGGCCTCTGGATAAGGGACAGGGGAAATGTGTGGACATTTCCGGATTCCTGCTTACTCCCTCCCCCCCCCCCCAAGGTTTAAAGATGCTCCTTCAAATGGACTCTAGCAGAAATCCATACCCAAATTATGCGAGGAAAGACTGGGATGTGAGGTTTTGTTTGTTTGTTTGTTTTTGTTTTTTAATTCAAGATCCCTAGAAAATATGATGTATTCTTTGGAGAGGAAGAAAATGACAAAGAAATGACAAAGGAAAAGGGCCCGTGCAGTGTTGGGGAGTGAGAGGGGTGCATGAGCCGCGCCAGAACCCAACAAGAGTATCCATCTCAGTCCTTGACTCTCTTCCCCCTCCCTCCTCAAGTTCAAAGCCAGCCGGTGCCCACCTCACCCTGGGCAGGTCACTGCCACATCTGGGCCGGTAGGAAGGGAGAACGCGCGCCGAGGATGCACGCCTGCCGGGGTGGGGGTGGGGGGCGGTGCGGGCAGGTGAGCCTAAGACCCTGAAAGTGTAATCAGACTCAAGGAAAGGCGGGGGTGGGGGGAGCGGTGAAGGGAAAGGGGGTCAGGCCCCGTGGCCAGCCTCGGCGGCGGCGGCGGCGGCAGCCCGAGGAGCGCCGCCCGCCTTCTAGATCGGGAGGCCGGGCACGTGCGCCCAGCTGCCTCCCCAGCTGCCCCTTCTCTGCCCGGCACAAAGCCTGCCGCGGAAGGATACCTCCATGGCTGACCCTGCACGGTCCGCTCGGGTCCCCCAGCCGGTGCCCTTGCAGGCGGTGGCGACCCGAGCGCGGAGTGGCATTCCGCCCCCCCCATCCTTGGACCTGATTGACGGGCGTATTGCTCAATGAACGGCGTGCGGCAGGGGGCGGGGCGGGACCGGGGCCAGCCCCTTTATGCCTGGGAAGCCCCGCGGAGCGGCTGGGGCGGGGGGCGGGCCGTGCTGGTGACATTGACTAGGGAGCCCCCGGTGGGAGGCCGAGCCAGACTGCCGGGTGCGCGCGCACAGCAGGGCTCCCACCGGCGCGCGCACGAGCCTCCTTCACAGTCTCTCTCTCTCTCTCTCTCTCTCACACCCCACATTCCCCCCCACCACACACACACACACACACTCAGACTAGAGATCCTGAGCCACGTAAGAAGCTATTAATACGGACCGTGGCGGCGATGCAGGCTTCCTGAGGAGGGCTCGGGCCCGGGCACTGTGGGGGACCCCTCGTTTTGCTCCGCACCCAGCCGCCTCCCCCCGCCCCCCCAGCACAGTCCCCGCCGGGCCTCTCGCCTGCTTCTTTTCAAACTGTCACGACCCCCCCTCCACCGTTGCCCCAGAATTTCCGGGCTCCGAAGAGAGGAAACCAGAGCCCGGACCGGCATCGCGCGGAGCCCTGCTCCGGGACTGGCCGAGAGGAGACGGAGCTCGCCGGCCGGAGCGGGACGGGACCTGCTCGCGAGCAGCAGCCACCGGGGCCTGGGCTGAGAAGCTCCGCTCCCGACCCTTCCACCCCACGCCAGGGGAGCGCGCGGGCCCGGGCTGCGTCCCGCGGGGCCTCTGGGAGGCTCGCACCCGCCTCTTCCTGACTCGCTCCGGGGAGTTGAGGACAGCAGCAGAGGCGGCCGCTGCAGGAGCCAGAACGGGAAAAGCATGAGCCTCCTGTGACCCCGAGCTCTCCTTCTCCAGGAGGACGCCCCGGGCTGCGCGCCCCGCCAGCTTGCCAGGCTCGCCCCCAGGCGCCGCTTCGGAAGCCGCTTTTGTTGGCTGCGCCGAGCGCCCGCCCGCCAGTCTGCCGGTCCGTCTGTCCGCCCCCTCCCCCCCCCGCCGTGTGTCTGTCCGTCCGTCAGTCCGCCCGCCCCAAGTTCAATGCTCCCTCGATAGTTGGAGAAGCTTTTGAGAAGAGCCTTCGCTCGCTGGGAAAAGGTGAAGACGCCATCTACAGTTAAAACGTAGACAAGTCTTCTCGCCTCCCCACGCCCCCCACCAAAAAAAAAAAAAAAAAAAAAAAAGAGGAGGAGGGGGACTCGGCTCCTGTGTGCTGCGCCTGGAGTTGCAGAGCTCCGCGGGCTGCAGCTTTTTCCTTCCACGCTGGGGCTTGGACTTTCCTTCCTTTTCTAAATCGGCTCCGGGCAGCCTGGACCCCGCGCCCGCTGACCGCCCGCCCTCGGCCCCCGCCGCCCCGGCGCGATCCCGCCCTCCGGCTCCTGCCGCAGCTCGCGCCGGCTTAGCTGTCCCCGGAAAGCTCCCCGAGCTCCCCAGAGGCGGCCGGGCGTGCGGGTCGCCGCGTTCGGAAGCCGGCTACTTTGTTTCCCTCGCCCCGTACGTTCGGAAGCATTCCCAGCGAAGCCGAGCCGCCCAGCGTTCGAACGGCGGTTTCGGTTCATCGCCCGCAGCGGCGGCGGCGGCGGCGGCGGCGGCGGCGGCGTTCCGAGCTGGGAACAAAAGGGGCCGCTCGCCGACCCGCCCGCCTGCGGAGAAAGTGCTCCGGGACCGGCTCTCCCGGCGGCGAGGGGCCTGAGCTCGCCGCCTCTTTCTCTGCCCCTCGGCTTTCCGAAGTCTTCCTGCACGCAGCCCCCTCCCCTTCCCTCTCCTCTCCTCCGCTCTCGCTCCCCCCTCCACCCCTTTTTAATCTCTAACACAAAGGCGCCTGCAGCCGGACTCGCCTGCGTTGGAAACCCGTCCCCACCGGGTTTTGTTGTTCGCGTGAGCTCGCCACCCTCATGAACATACAAAGATCCACCCCGATCTCGATCTCACGCTATGGGAGACCGCGGACCAAGACCCAGGATTTCGAAGAGCTGTCGTCCCTGAGGTCCACCGAGCCCAGCCAGAGCTTCAGCCCCAATCTCGGTTCCCCAAGCCCGCCGGAGGCTCCGAACTTGTCGCATTGCGTTTCCTGCATCGGGAAATATTTATTGCTGGAACCTCTGGAGGGAGACCACGTTTTTCGGGCAGTGCATCTGCACAGCGGGGAAGAGCTCGTGTGCAAGGTAAAACTCCCCCCTTGGCCCCCCGACACCCTCTTGCCCCCGTGCCCGTTCCGCGGTTCGGAAGGAAGGAGAGCCGCACGCTCCCGTCCCCAAACTCCACGGCTGGGAGGAAATTCTCAGCTGCCTATTTTAATTTTAGGATCGGATTATTATTCGATCGCAGGACTAGCTCAGAACTTTCCCGGCCACTTCAGACAATAGGGCAGGCTCTGTACCGGGGGCGTTCCGGGGAGAGACGTTCTGAGAACCGGGGAGCCCTGCGAGAGAGGCCGGGGGGGGGGGTGGGAACCAAAGGTCCACATTCTGGCTGGCTTTTATTGCAAAAGTGCGAGCGGACATCTGCTGCAGGACGGATACGGGGACGCGACCTCGCAGCCCCTCTTCGGGTCCCGGATCCCCTCACCCCTCTCCCAGCCCCCACAGATGGAGGGAATCCCCTGCTCGTTTCTAGACAATGCTTGTAGAATCCCACTGAGTCAGAGCTGGGGAGGGGGGGTCCTGGGCCGCCGATACTGCTCATTTCGCAGATGGGGAAACTGTGGCACAGAACTGCAGGTTTTCGTGCTTCTCTCCCTAGCAGTTGGGGGGGGGGGGGAAGCTTTGTTTGGAAGCAGGCTTGGAAAAGGAACCTGGACGTCTGGCAGTCCGGTCGTCCGGGGCCCTCCCTCTTTCTTTCCCTCTTTAGCCCCTTTGTACAATGGGAGAGGGAGAAAATCCCAGCGCACCTCGGTTTGGGAAGAGGCTGAGGCTGCCGCTGCCACCTGCACACTGCCTCCCGCCCTCCCTTTCTTTCCCCTCTCAGCCCCCCCTTCCCTCCCCTGCCTTTACCAGATCTGCCAATTCTCCCAGGCTCCCTTTAAGGTTTAAAGGGAAGTTAGTGCAAAGCATGGGCACAGCTGGGGGAAGAATGAACGGGTCTGGCTGGGAGCTTGGTGGAGGGGGAAGGCATCTGGGCTTTGACCCCAATAAGGCTTCTGTGTGTGTGTGTGTGTGTGTGTGTGTGTGTGTGTGTGTGTGTGTGTGTGTGTGTGACCAGTAGTCCTGGAAAATCCCAAATCTGCAGAAATAGGCTCAGCCTGGATTAACCTGTGCCCGGCAGTTGGCCAGCAGCAGCATTTCATCCTGGTCCAGCCTTGTTTTTTTTTTTTTTTAATTTTTTTTTATTTTTAATAACCGCCTCGGTTTGGAACTAGAAATCGGGCTGGGCATTTAATGCTGGAAAGCTGGGGGAGACAGGCGATCCCTCCCCCCATACAGTGCTTAAGGTAGCCTTTGGCAGCTCACAAAGGAGCTTTCCGGAGAATGATTGCAGAAGGTACAAAGACTATTAGCACATCCTGGTTTTTACAGATGGGGAAACTGAGGCGCAAGAGCACAGGCCTTGGAAGGGGTAGAACCTGTTGGAACCAGACTCCCAAGTCATTGGCCATAGCACTCTTGTTTTCGGGAATCCCTTGTTCCTGGGATGTGGGGATTGGCCGCCCCTCCCTCCCTCCCCCCAGCTGGATGTGGAATGTTGAGGCAGGTTTTATTGCAGAGTTAGGATTTCCAGGCCTCCTCCCACCATCTTTGAGGCTCTAACCTCAGGGAAAAGATGGGGAATTTTGTACTATCTGGCTTAGGAGTGAGCCAGAGCCCTGACCCAGCCCTTCTTCCCCCCTTAGGGCCATTGATTTAGAGCTGCAAGCTTAGAGGTCCCAGAATCCCTTAAAGGATGTGGGGGACCAAGCTCTGAGAAGTCTCCTGGGAGTGGAGCCCACGAGGCAGGGTCCAGAAGTCCTGGCCCGGTGGCTGAGCAGCCCTCCGAGGTGCTGGAGTTTCCAGCCGTCACTGCCTCCTTCTGCTCCATTTCCAAAGGGCCTTGTTCCTTTTTTCCCCAGAATTAGGATGGCTTTGCTGAGTGCGGCCTCCCGGGGAAAGTTCTGTGTGAGAGTCCTTTGTTTCAAGCCAGAGCTGACCACGTTGCTGGCTCAAAGCTGGAAGGAGCCTTCATGATTCTCTAGCTCCCCCTTAAGTCCCCTCACCCCCCCTTTTTTTTTAACAAATAAGGAAACTGAGGCCAGAGCCCGGAAAAAAGCTGCTTGCTTAAGGGAACTGGAATAAATCCTGCCAGAACCTGGCAGTTGGGTTCTGGGCCGGCCGGGCTCTGTCCACAGTAGCAGCCTTTTCTGCTCATCCTTTGAATCCAGTCATTCCCCGCTGACTGTGTAAACCTGTGCCCTGCCATTGGCCTGGGTTCTAACAATACACTCTGTCTGGGACTCGCTCAGCCTCCAGCACCCCCTCACCCATTTACGGGCTCTTTTGCGCCCCCGTGAGGACAGGACCGGTACTACGGTCTGAGCCAAGGCTGGCTGGCACGTTTCACCTTCTCCTACCTGCTTCCAGACAATGCTCCTTAGGCCCATGCAGGCTAGAGGTGGATGCCAGGCTGCTCCAGCCCGGGCTTTGAGGAGGATGCCAAGAGAAAAGCGGGTAGTGGCTGGGAAAAGCGGCCCAGGGAGCCCGGGCTCCTTCGGCTTGGGCTGTTTTTTTACCTGCTTCTCCTGCCTGGAGAACAAAAGCTGCTCCCATACAGGTCAGCTGATAGTCACAAAGGATGGGTAGAGCGCTGATGATAATGGAGCTGGTGGCAGGGAAGCGAGTAAATCAGCAATCCTCTTAAGAGACAGGATCTGACAGAGGAAGGAAGGAAATCAGCATTTAGTCAGTGCCTGCTGTGTGCCAAGCCCTTTGCAAATATTAGCTTCTCTAATCTGCCCAGGACCCTTGGGAAGCAGGTGCTGTTTTTATCCCCATTTTACATTTGAGCAAACTGAGGCAAACAGTTTAAGTGACTCGCCCGGGGTCACTCAGCTAGGAAAAGTCTCAGGTCACATTTTAATTTTGTTCTTCCCGACTCCAAGGCCAGTCCTCTCTCTAGTGCTCTACCTAGTCACCTGGATTTGGGGTCAGAAAGCCTGGGCTGGAGACTGGGCTCTGTCACTTGCTCCCTGTGTAGCATTTGCTGGATTGCTAAACCTCTCTGGACCTCAGATCTCCATGTATAAGACAAAGAGTTAAATGTTAAATCATAGCTTCGGTCTCTTCTGGTTGCAGCTCGTTGATCTTTTTAAGATCTGTGAAAGAGACCACCATCACAGAAAGTCATTTTGAGACCCCAAATGCAGATTCTTTTAAGGGGTTTTTCTGATCTGTCATTTATCATTTTAAACACTAGCTCTAATTAAGGTGCTGGAAGATAGTTAGAGTCTTTATTTGGCAGGAGGTTTGGGGTTTTTCTCTTTTCTTTTTTGATATGGAATGCTGGGATTGCATTGAGGGACACTCAGTGTAGAAGTTGCTTTCCCTGGTACAGACAGATCCTTAGTAGCCTGTCTTAGGAACAGTTCTCGAACCCCAAATTTCCTGACTCCAAGTCCCGGCCTTTGACTCTTATTGTATAATGTCTCTCTGGGAAGAGACAATTATTTCACTATTTATAAAGTAAGGAGAGTGGGAAGAGGTCTAGATTTGGAACCCAGAGAAAGAAGGTCTGGTTCGTACTGTGGGGGAACCTGGATAGCACCTCCTTTGCTACATGCTAGGCATTTGGGGGTGATGCAAAGATAAGAAACAAACCAGCCCCTGCCCACAGGGAACTTACCTTGTGTTAAGTGAGAACAATAGCTCTCAGAAAGTTAAATATAAACCTGATTTAAAAAATACAGAAATGTCTGGTGGGAGAGCATTAGCAACTGGTATGATAAGGTTTCCCTTCCTGTAGGAGGTGGCGGCTCAGCTGAGCCTTTAAGTATAAGCCAGGGATTCCAAGAGGCAGAGGTTAAAAAAATAAAAATAAAAATTCGGTTAGTCACATGGCCTGGAATGCCTTGAATAGGGGGAAGAGGCTTGAGATGACTCCTTAGGATCCTTCCTCGGCTACATCCGTGACCCTGTGACTTCCCTCCTCCCCCCCGGGACCTTAGGTTCTGTCTCTATAAAATGAGTGGGTGGATTCCCACCCACTCATTTTGGGTGGAATGGCCTGGCTGCTCCCTCTGGGGCTCCATCATTTAGGGAGATGTCATCCATCACTCTCTACAATGAAGGTCCCCAAATGAAGAAACCAGACTTAACCAAGTGCTGGGCCGGGTTTCCTCCTTGGGGGATAAAGGAGGATTGATTGGCAATGCAAACTCATAAATGGAGTTATTTCCTCTAATAAAAATTTGGCTCTTTTGCTTTTTATGAGATGGAAGGAGCTGCTCTGTTTTTTGAGACAGTCTGCCATTTTGGACTGCGACCCTTCCCTCCTCCCTCCTCCTCCTCCCTTTCTTGCTGGACTAGCCCATGCTTCCATCTTTGATTTTAGGAAATCTATCTCCTGCCAGGAGGGATTCCTTCCCCGAGAAGGAAAAACAATAGGCTGCATTGGCTTGTCAGATGAAAGGAAACAGCAAAGGACGGTGGATGGAACAGTTGGGAGACGGGGCTGAGGGCTGCCTGCCAAGGTCACTCTCCCTCCATGCTCCAGTTGCTTTTTGACCTCATCCAATTCCACAAACATTGATCAAGCATTTACTCTCATAACAAGAGCCGACGCTTAATCTCATAGGTTTACAGACGACTTCACTTATTAATTATCTCTTTGAATCCTGCGAGGTAGAGGCTGTTATTATCATCCTGATTTTACAAATGAAGCCATTGAGGCTCTGAAAGGCCCAAGCCAGGAAAGATCTGAGAAGGGGTGGCCAGGGGGAGTCCAACCCAGATTTTCCTGGCTCTCTGCTAGGTTCAGAGGATTCAAGGGTAAAACCCGATAAGCAGTTTCCTTATTTGATCTTTGATTTTTCACCTTGATAAAATGAGGGGTTTCTTCATTAGAACTGGAAGAGACCCTAAGAACCGTGGCGTCTATCTCCTTTATGTGAGATAATAGGCTCACAGGGGGTTAAGTGACTTCCTCAGTCACCCCCTAAGGAGCAGAGTCTGATTTGGAGCCCCTATTCTGCAAGTCTGTGGACTTTTCTATTAGCTTTTTCATTGTCCTTGGCTGTTTGATGACTGGGTTGTTCAGATCCTGGAAAGCCCCAATGTCTGTGTTCTAAGGCTCCTTCCAGCTCTAGCTTTAAGTGGTCAGTACAATGGAGAGAACCCTGCATTTGCAGTCAAAGAGCCTGGCTTCTAATACTATATCTGCTACTTAACTGGGTCACAATGGCACAGTCACCTTACCTTTCTGAGCCTCAGTTTCCTCATTTGTCAAATATTGAAGAATTAATTTGTGATCATTTTGCTGCTAAATCTATGATCCTAAATTCTTCTCCTGCAACCCTTTTATCTGAGCTC
The DNA here is from genome assembly GCF_048593235.1 of Sminthopsis crassicaudata. Classification (NCBI taxonomy): domain Eukaryota; kingdom Metazoa; phylum Chordata; class Mammalia; order Dasyuromorphia; family Dasyuridae; genus Sminthopsis; species Sminthopsis crassicaudata. Next base: position 9,354,834 of record NC_133618.1, on the reverse strand, counting down.
TAGAGAAGGAAACTGGAGAGAATAATAACTGGCCTTAAATCATGTGGTTATTAAAGGTAGTCTTTTACTGCTCAAATTTAGTGCATTTTCTACTACTCCATTTCATAGTCAAAGGCTCCACATTAGCTGAATACCTCTAAAAAGACATCTCTGAAAATCACTTTAATTAAAAAAAAAAAAAATTAGAAGGCAACCTGCCTCTGAGAAGTAGATAGTAAATTGTAGTCCAAGGCATTTAGTGATGTCAAACAGGAAAATGCCGGCCCCACATTTGCTATTCTCTCACACGCCCTCTGTTGCTGGCTTGTTTCGGCTGCCGCAGCAGAGCTGGGAGTCCTCCCCAAGAAATCTGTGAGGCTTCCCCCAGTTTCTGCTGCCCCTTTCTGGGTGTTCCCATTGACTCAGGCATTTCCTAACCTTAATTGCCCCGGCCTCTGAGGGCAGAGCTCTGAGGTCAGCACTCGACAGTCTCGCCGTGTGATTTGTGGTTGTGGGAGAGATGTCGATGTGCTGTTCATTCTTAAATTCTCGGTGGCAGCCGTGGTGGCTGGGTGGCTTTCAGGGGAGAGATTTATTAGAGCCCGTTCACCGGCAGTCAGAACGTGCCTCGTCCCCTATCCACTGGCTGGACCAGTGGACTCAGAGCCTCAGTTTGACCTTGGATCTAATCATGATTTTTCTATTACCTGTGTGACCATGAAAATCACCTCTCAGGGAGCCTCAGTTTCCTCATCTGAAAAATGAGTGGATTGGTTGGATTTAGCAGTCCCTTCTAGCTAGAAATCTATGATCTTATAACCCAGGATGAAATCCTGGCTCAGATTTTTGCTTCCTGTCTTAAAAATATTTATTAAAAATATTCAAAATGAGGGCTTGGGACTAGATTCTGCCTTTTCGATTTCTCCTATTCTGAATCTATAGACTTAAGAGCCACTCTCTTAGGAAATAACCTTAAAATGCTCTGGGATTCTCACTTAGTCTCAAGCAGGAACTCAGAGCCCATGACTGTGCTTGGTAGCTAATAGACTTGCGGAGTCCCGAATGGATGTTAATTGATAATATGAAGTGCATTGTTTAGAGAAGGAGCCAGGCTGCTTTCTAAGTAACGGTTCCGCCCACACTTTGTGTCTGCCTCTCTCTCCTTCACAAGCTCTCGCATGAATGACATCGCTAACCTTCATTCCTGGCCATGTTTTTCAGTCACATGGTGGTGAATCCAAGGACTCGGAGACAATAGACTGGATTTCCAAGCCTGGGTCCCCCTTAGCTTAGCTCCTGGTGCTTTGGGAGCTTTGGATCAGATCACAAGCACCCGGTGTTTACCAACCAGTAAGATCTGGAGACATAGGAAAGAAATCACGCTACTGGGGTTTCATTAAAGCGATCGGGCCTGAAATTCTCTGCTCTCCTCTCTCTATTTTTTGAGATCCTACCCATTTTTCAGGACCCAGCTTCAAGGATACCTCCTCATGAAGCCTTTTACCATCCCCTGCTCCCTAAAAATAAACGACATTGATTTCTCCGGTCTTGGACCTCTTATAGCTCTTTGTATGTCTCAGACATATTCTCCTGTGGATTCTAGTTATTTCTATCCAGGTTTTCCTCTCCTGCTAGACTGAAACAACCCCTGGCTTTACCCAGTTCCCGAACCCCTCCCTATCTAGCTCAGGGCATCAGATGAGGGAGCCGCCGTCTAGCTGTTTTAAGGAAATGAATTGGCTAGAAAATGTAATCGAGTCTAAGAGATGCAAGATCACAGTTGTAGTCCTGGTCCTCATGCTTAACTCGGAGTGAATTTGGCCCAGTTATTTCTCTTCTTCTTTGGGTTCTGGTTTCATCCTTTATGAAATGAGGGGGTCAGACTACATCTGTGGTGTGCCATCCAGTGCCAACATCCTCCATATCTGTGATATGCCATCCAGTGCCAACATCCTCCATATCTGTGATGTACCATTCAGTGACATCCTCTGTATCTGTGATGTGCCATTCAGTGACATCCTCTGTATCTGTGATGTGCCATCCAGTGCCAACATCCTCCATATCTGTGATGTGCCATTCAATGGCAAAATCCTCCATATCTGTGATGTGCCATCCAGTGCCAACATCCTCCATATCTGTGATGTGCCATCCAGTGCCAACATCCTCCATATCTGTGATGTGCCATCCAGTGCCAACATCTTTCATATCTGTGATGTGCCATCCAATACCAACATTCTCTATTTAGTTTAGTGTTTGTTTGCCAAAGTTGTTCCTAGTTAGAACATTTTCATTCTGAGGTCCTTCCCCACTCTTATGTTGTATGTCCAAAGGTTCCTCTTAGCTCTAACATTCTGTTTTATGTTGTCAGGACTCGCCTCAGTTTTGAAATTCCATATTGTAAGGTTCTTTCCTCTGTTCTCCTTAGAAGTTTTCCCATTTCAGCTCAGATATTCTATAGTATATTCCCTCTTTCCCTCCTTCATCTCTTTCCTTTCTCCCTCCCTCCTCTCTCTCTCTCTCTCTCTCTCTCTCTCTCTCTCTCTCTCTCTCTCTCTCTCTCTCTCTCTCTCTCTCTGTCTCTCTCTCTCTCCTTTTCTTTCTCTCTTTCTCTCTCTTTCCCCATCCCTCTCCCTCATTTGAAAAATTACATTTTATTTTTAAACAAAATTTATCCATTAATGTTGAGGGTTGAATTAGAATTTAAGGGAAAAAAGGAGAAAAGGAAAACAGTCTATGATATACATTTTATACAGAAAAGAGAAGAAGGAGAAGGTAGGTTATAAGGAGGGAGAAAAGGTACGCACCCATCCACATCCACACAAGGTGAAGGAAAGATAATTTGAGGAGCAGGTTCAGGCCTCTTGGCTAGTCTTTGTGTGGGCATTCAATAGGTACAGTTACCCTTTCTACATTGCAGAGTTAGGGGCACAGCACCCCTGCCACCTGAGAAATCCATATAAGATTCTTTGCCTCTGTCTGACTTTTTTCTTTTTATTTTATGGGTTTGTTTTTGTTTTTGTTTTTGTTTTTTGTCTTTTTTGTTTTTTATTTTTATTTATTTATTTATTTATTTATTTTTACTGTAGTTTGTTATAAAATTTAGGTTGAGTATTAGGTCATAGGCTCTGTGATGTTGATGACTTTTACATGTCTAAGGTATATTCTCCAAAGATCCTTCCGGCCTGTTAACTTCTGTTCTACATTTTAAGGTCCCTCTCTCAAGTCTGATATTTTGTGTGGTAAGATCATTCCTGATCTGACCCTCTTTCTCTTGGCTGTATTCACTCCGAGCTGGCCAGTTCAGCCAGGCCCTGACCCTCTGCTCTCCTGCTTCTGCCTCTCCTAGGTGTTTGATGTAAGCTGCTATCAGGAGTCTCTGGCTCCATGCTTCTGCCTACCTGCTCACAACAATATCAACCAAATCACCGAAATCCTTCTTGGGGAGACCAAGGCCTATGTTTTCTTTGAACGGAGCTATGGGGACATGCATTCCTTCGTGCGAACCTGCAAGAAGCTAAAGGAGGAGGAAGCGGCCAAATTGTTCTACCAGATTGCATCTGCTGTAGCTCACTGTCACGATGGGGGACTGGTCCTTCGGGACCTCAAGCTTCGAAAATTCATCTTCAAGGACGAGGAAAGGTAAGGCTCTCTCTGCTCCCTCATTCCTCACCATCATGTCCCAGTGGGAAAGTGCTTCTTTAAAGGAGGTGTTGTGGAGATGTCTGTATTCAGGATGTATTCCCTGAGAGGCAGCTAGAAAATATAGTGGAGAGAGGACTGGTTTTCCTCGATTTGGATTTAAATGTTACCTCAGACCATTAACAGCTAGATGAAGTTCCCTTCCTTCTCTTTAAAAGAAAGGGGTTCAGCTCAGTGACTTCTCAGCTTCCTGCTGTATCCATGAAGACAGGGTAATCATAATTTAAAAATGGTTCTGGGAGACCATCAGTATAAATACTGTCAGGATTTCAACAAAAAGAAAGCCAAAAGCACATGCATCCTTTGTCTATCTCTTTGTAACTGGATAATAGCAATAGAAGTAGGGATAGGGGCCAGATGTGTGATTCCATGGGTACAGGGAGATCGTCTACTGGTAAACCTTCAAAAGGAGGTGAATGCATTGAGACTGAAAGTGGGCCTGCTTCAGGGCTGCACATGCACAGCTAATGAATAGCCGAGTGTGGATTTGAAAGCAGGTCCTGGAAGATGAAATCCTAGGATTTTGCTATTCTTCCAGTTTCCTCTCTTCAAATTCAAATCTTCCTGTTCTCTCTTTTTAGTTAGCACATCTGGTCATCTCCAAGTCTGTCCCTAAATATTTACGTGATCTTGGTGAAAGATTTCTTTTCTTTGTGTCTCCCTTTCCTCACTGATGAAACAAGGAGGTTGGACGAGAGGCTGCTATTCAGTTCTCAAGGAAAAGGACATGTGACTGTCCTGGAGCTCAGCAGGGCTCACACTTCATCCCTATTTCTTCTCCCAATTAAATTTTTAAAAAAAAGTTTAACTGGTTGAAAAATCATAGAATTAACAGAAGATATCATATAATTCAGAGTAGCAAGGAATAAGTACTTTAGAAATGACACAATCCGGGACAGCTAGGGGGCGCAGTGGATAGAGCACCAGCCTTGAATTCAGGAGGACCCGAGTTCAAATGTGGTCTCAGACACTTAATACTTCCTAGCTGTGTGACCCTGGGCAAGTCACTTAACCCCAGCCTCAGGGAAAAAAAAAAAAAAAGAAAGAAAGAAATGACACAATCTAAGTGTTCTTCACCTTGTTGGTTTCCTGGATCCCTCCTCAGAATAATAATTCCAAATGCACACAACAAAATACAGAATTTGACAAAAGAAGCCAACTATATTGTAATAACTATAAAATTATTAAAAAAAATAGTTTGTGGACCCCAAATTAAAAATCCTTGATTTAATCCAATATCCTCATTTTGGAGAGAGGGAACCTACATCCTAAAGATGGGAGGTGATTTGCTCAAGAGCCTACATGCTCTAACCCTTGGTGCTGAGGATTTGAATCCCAAAATCTAGCTCCAAAAAAGCAATCAATCCAGAATTATTTGTAAATCAGGTATATTATCTTTAGGATGGAAGCTTGAATGGTCTCTCTGATTTCTTCTGCGATGGAGGGGTCTGAAATTCTGTGTTCTTTGTTCTGAGGTCTTGGGCTCTTTCTTCTTTATACAGCAGCACACCTGGGTTTTGGGCCTAGTCCCGTGACCTTTGGCAATTCAAATACCGCTGTCGTTGTCAACCCTTCAGATCCCTCCTAAGTCATGGCAAAGAGGCATCGGTGTGGGTTTGAGTGTCTGGATTTGTTAGAGGATGCACCTGCCTGCCTGAAATAGGGAGTATGGTTTTGGAAGGAGATCGGAGAGATGTCGGAGAGAGGCAGGCCGTAGCCATGTTAATGAACTCACTAGTGCTTTGGGAATTTCTGGAGGTATAAGTAAGCTTCTCCCTTCATTTCCCAATGGGAATGAAGCAAGATTTTATACTCTGGGAACCACTGAGGGTTGAGGAACTATAGACATGAGGGTGATGAGAGATTCTCTGCAGACTCAACACAAGCGAATGGTGAAGCAGCGTCTGGAGTCTAGGTTTTGGATCAGTTCCATGTTTTTTGAGGAAAATAAAGAATGGGTTTCATGCTCTACCTTCTTGGTTCCTACAGCCAAGCAGGTACCTACAGTTCTGGAGTGAATGGATAGGGTACAAGGGGCCAGCGTGAGTGGACCTCAAAGAGTCGTTATGGGAAATGTGAGATTCACATTTGTGAAAATGTGAGAAGTTCTTTACTGTCCTTTCCGTGACTTGATTGTTGTATGGAGCACCTGATCTAGAAAGCCGCTTGACTTCTTGGGCTACCAGCAGAGATATGGTCTGGGGGTGGAGCCAAGAGATAATTCTAGGATATTTTTATTGCATTGTTCATTCAGTAAGGAGCCAGATGGAGTGCTTTCTAGCTGAGGTGTGCTGGGCTTAGTGGGTCTACAAAGGAACCGAGATAAGATGGAACCTGAAAGTCTTATCCCTCCAAGGGACCCTGGGCTCTATCTCTGCACCCTCTCACCTGATAAGAGGGGTCCTTCAGAGAGGTCCTGGCTGGGGAGGAGGGGATGGGACCTTCAAGGTCAGCTGGCCCATCTTCTCCAGGTGAGGAACCAACAAAGATGGAAGCCCCTGGTCGCGTGGCTCTCGGTGCTTGAGCTAGGATGACATCTCGGATCTTGCTGCGTGTGCCCTTTCCATGGCGGGCTCTGAGCTGGGCCCTCGCCTTTCACTGGTGCCAGAATCTAGACCGTGGAGATCTTCTGGATGGGGCGTAGCTGGCTTAAGTCCTAACGGGGAAGATGATGTAAACACAGGAAGTAGTGACAAAGATAAACATACTCACTTATGCATGCAGTCTGGATCTTTCTCTCACTCTCCTCCTCTTCCACCCACCCCCAACACCCTGCCCGGCCCTCTGGGGAATCCTTGTACTAGAGTGTCCCTGGGGTGGCAGCTTCTCCTGATTCATCCCTCCTCCAGAAAGAGGTACACACTGTTCATTGTCCCAGAATTGTAGAGCGCAGCGTTACACTGGAAAGCACCCTCTGGCCATAGCAGATTCTCCTTGGGAGGGAGCTTCAGAGCAGAGAATGTCAGAGCCGGGGTGGGGAGGGCCCTGGGAGGATAAAATTAGCAGAGTTGGGCAGAAACCTGGAACGTGGAATGTCAGACCTTTGGACTTGCAGAAAAGCCTTAGAGGGGACCCAGGTTCGTGTGTTGCGTCAGTAGCAGGACCCCATTACAGACCCCTGAGGAGGTAGTTATGTCTCCATAATACTTTATGTCTGGGTCATGCAGAGGCTGTCTGCCATTGGGGTTTTGGTCGAGGGTCCAGAGGCCATGGGCCCAGCCCTTGTGCTCCTTAGCTGGAGCAGGGCAGATTGATCAGAGCCTGGGGATCAGCCAAATGGCCCTTCAGGTTGTTTTATTTATCCCTAATCTGCCCTGTGCTCCCCCCTGAACTTGGGCATTGGGAGGGAGACTTGAGTTGGCGGGCGGTAGTGACTTAAATATTTTCCCCTTGTGTTGTGGCCCTGGACCCCAGCAAAACTCTCAATTACTATTTCATATCATTGCATTGGCTGATGTGGGTCAAGCATCTGGCCGGCCTCCTTCTGATGGCCGAGTGCAGGCCAGTGTGCTCTGCTGAAAGGAGGAAAGAGCTTGGAATCAGCAATCTGGGTACTGGATGGGACCCTGCTTCAATTAGAAAGCTATAAAGACAGAGAGTGGAAGGAAGACAGGGAGGGAAGAGGAAGGGAAAGGGAGCAGCGAGGTGGTCCAGTCGATAGAGGGCCAGGCCTAGAGTCAGGAAAACCTGAGTTCAAATCCAGCCTCAGGTACTTACTAGCTGTGGGACCCTGGGCAAGCCAATGAATCTCTATATGCTTCAGTTTTCTCAACTATAAAATGAAGATAACAGTAGTACCTGCCTTCCAGACTTGTTGCAAGGGTCAAATGATATCATAATTGTAAAGAGGATATAAATGTTAGTTATTATTATTATTAATCATCTAGATGATAGAGATAGGCAGACAGGATAGGTAGGTAGGTAGATAGATAGATAGATGAATGGATAGATGGATGGATAGATAGACAGATAGAATGATGAATGGATAGGTAGACAAATAGATAGATAAGATAGGAAGAAAGAAAGAAAGAAAGAAAGAAAGAAAGAAAGAAAGAAAGAAAGAAAGAAAGAAAGAAAGAAAGAAAGAAAGAAAGAAAGAAAGAAAGAAAGAAAGAAAGAAAGAAAGAAAGAAAGAAAGAAAGAAAGAAAGAAAAAATAGATGGGTAGGTAGGTGGATGGATGGATGGATGGATGAATAGATGGGGATGAATAGATAAATAGAAGGATGGATGGATAGGTAGACAGATAGATAGATAGATAGATAGATAGATAGATAGATAGATAGATAGATAGAATGAATGAATAGATGGATAGGTAGGTGAATAGATAGATGGATGGATGGATAAGTAAGTAGATAGATAGATAGATAGATAGATAGATAGATAGATAGATAGATAGATAGATAGATAGATAGATAGATAGAATGAATAGATGGATAGGTAGGTGAATAGATAGATGGATGGATGGATAAGTAAGTAGATAAATAGATAGACAGATAGATAGATAGATAGATAGATAGATAGATAGATAGATTTCTGTGTTGTATATTGGAGATAAAAATACAAGCAAAAGAAGATCTAGTTTTTGTCCTCCAGTATTCTAACAGGGGAAGACAACACATGAACAGAATATTTAAAGGTCAGAGGGCCAGATGTGGAGAAGTCCAGATGATGATGAGGGGAGCCCAGAGAGAAAATTAGTTCAGACGCTTCTTCATTGAAGGCTCCAAAGGGAAAGAGAAGGTGGAGGCCTCTTCCAGGGGAAACAAGCTGCTGGTTCCCCTCTGGGTCAGATCCTCTACCAGTCTGAAGGAGCTGTGGAGGCTGAGCTTGGAGAAGAAAAGGCTCAGGGGGAAAACAGTGTTTTCTTAAAATATCTGAATGAATATCATGCAGATTGGAGATGGAAAGGGATCATGCACTTGATGAGCTCCTACTATGTGACAGTCACTATACTAAATACTTTATAAATATCTAATGGTCCTCACAATCGATTCTGGTTTTATCTCTATTTTTCAAATGAGGAAACTGAGGTAGAGAGAAATAAAGTGACTTGCCCAGGGTCACATAGCTAGGAATATCTGAGTCCACATTTGAATTCAGACCTTCCAGATTCCAATATCAGTGCTCTACTACTGGGCTATCTAACTACTTGAAAAAGGATTAGACTTGTTCTGTCCTTGTGGGATAGACCCAAGAGCAAAGAGGCTGAATTAGGCTTGTCATGGGCCGAGAGTGGGAAGGAGGAAACCCGCTGACGGTGCAGTGGAAGCAGCTCCTCTGGGAGGCCGGAGGTTCCCTTTGTGGGGGCGTCTTCGAGCGGGGGCTGGATGACCACTCAGCGGGGATTCCCTTGGCACAAGACTTGATGAAAGCTTCCAGCTTTCAAATGCTGTGATTCTGGGCCTACTGGGAAAGCTACTGGGAAAATAATACCTGACAATGACAAAATGCTTTAAAGTCCAAAGCTCTTTGCAGGTATTATCTTGTTTCGGCCTCACGTCAAGGCAGGAATGGGTCACACGGGACAGTTTTGTTATCGTCTCCTTTGTACAGACGAGAGAACTAGGCCTTAGCCTTGCCCAGTCACACAGCTAGTTTGTTTGGGAGGTAGGATGTTGAACTCAGGCCTCTTCTGGCTTCTGGTCTAGTATTTTTTTTTCCCCATTCAATATTGGCATCCTAATCTTGATTTCTTCTCCAGGCAACTGGCGGCAGTGGTTAGAGCACCAGGTCTGGAATCAGGAAGGTCTGAATTCAAATCCAGCCTCAGATACTTTTTACCGTGTGATTCTGAACTTGTTACTTAACCTTGTTTGCCTCAGTTTCCTCATTTGTAAAATGGAATTAGCTAATATCACCTCTCTTTTAGGCTCAAGCGAGATAGTAATTACAAAGAGCTCAGCATCATAGTAGGTACATAGACATGTTAGCTATTATTGTTTATTGCTATTTTTTCCCAGGAGCCTGCTAGTGCTCTCTGAGTGGGGGCTTACTAAGTGTTTGTTGAAATGAGTGTAATGGGAAATATCCCCTTCCTGGGGGCCGGCTGCTTCATCCGTCCAGTGCAAATGACATCTCAATTCCTCCCTTCTTCCCTCCAGTGTGCATTCTAGCATAAGAGATGAGGCAGGACATGAGAGATGAAATACGGCTCCTAACAGGTGTGTCAAACAGTCAGGGAGCTGCTTCATGACGGGGTTTTGAATGAATGCATGAATAGATGAATAATTCACTTAGTGGTTGCTTAGTGTCATAATGTTGGAAGCAAACTGATACATTGACCAGGTCGGGACCCTCCATCCATGTGTCAGGCCATTGGTGCATCAGGCCTTTCTTTGGTGTCTAGGCCGGGACCCTCCATCCATGTGTCAGACCATTGGTGCATCAGGCCTTTCTTTGGTGTCTAGGCCGGGACTCTCCATCCATGTGTCAGGCCATTGGCACATCAGGCCTTTCTTTGGTGTCTAGGCCGGGACCCTCCATCCATGTGTCAGGCCATTGTCACATCAGGCCTTTCTTTGGTGTCTAGGCCGGGACCCTCCATCCATGTGTCAGGCCATTGGCACATCAGGTCTTTCTTTGGTGTCTAAGCCGGGACCCTCCATCCATGTGTCAGACCATTGTCACATCAGGCCTTTCTTTGGTGTCTAGACCAGGATCTTCCATCCATGTGTCAGGCCCTCATACCACTGCTGAAAAACTGCCTTCCACAGTCTCGTGCAATAGCTCTAAGAACTGAAAAGGCCCTCCTTCATATGGTAGCCACCCATCATTTTGTTGGAGAATTCTTTATGTCTAAGAAGGTTGGGTTTTTTGTTTCCTTCTTATGTTGCTCTCGTACCTGTCGCCATGTAAAGTCTCTGGATCCCTCCAAGCCTATCTCTCCCAACTTGAACCTCCTCTTCCATTGGAGTGGTCAGCCAGACTGAAGACAAGGAACAGCCTTTTGACTGTAGGACATCTCTGATCCCTGGAAATTGTTTTTTTTTTTTTCTCATCAAATTTGCATCTTTGTAATTCCTCTCTTCCCCCCCCCCCCCACTATCTCTGATTCTCTCTTCTGGCACTAAATAGGGCAAGGGTAATTCCTTTTGCTCTCATCCTGCCCTCTGATTCCAATCTCCCTTCTTTAAAAAACCTCTTTGATTTCTTCAAGACAATGATCATGTCCCTAGCAAAGGGGAGCACTCCCATTATAGTGGGAGGAGTGCTGGAGTCAGATCCTCATTCTGTCCCTTGCTATATATGTGACTTTAGGCACATTTTCTGATTTGTTAGGTGAGGAAAGTGGTCTCTTTTTATCTCTAAGTCCTCCATTCCTCTGATCTCCATTAACCATCCCCAGGTCCTTCACCCATTGTGTCCATGGAATGGTATTGGATCCCTTCTCCATCTGGATCTTCTTTTTCTGAATGAAAACTTCAGAGGGGGGGGGGGTCTTATTTAGGAGAAACACGTCAATTCCTTTTCAGGAAACTGAAATCATATTAGTAAAATGGATGCAAGCATTGGAGTCGAGGACATGGGTTCAAATTCTAAGTCTCCATCCCCAGATCCTTCACCCATTGTGTCCATGGAATAGTATTGGATCCATTCTCCATCTGGATCTTGTTTTTCTGAATGAAAACTTCAGAGGGGGGGTCTTATTTAGGAGGAACACGTCAATTCCTTTTCAGAAAACTGAAATTATGTCAGTAAAATGGAATGTAAGCATAGGTTCAAATTCTAAGTCTTTTACCTGTGGGACTTGGGTAAATCAGTTTCTCTCTCACTCTCTGTGGGTCTCAGTTTCCTTTTTTGAAAAATGAGAACTTAGACTGTATGATCATTCTGGAACCTCCTCGTTTTAATAATCTTTTACTTAATTTTATTTAATTAATTTAATAATCCAAGATCTGTTCCAGCATTGAATTCTATGTTCTAGAAGATCCCATCTGGCTCTGCCATTTGACGTTGTGTATTATCTCTCATTGACCGAAAAGTCCTTCAAGGCCAGAGTTATTTTGCCATCTTCCGGTCTCTCCAGCGCTCGGCGTAGCCATGTCTGTCACAACGTATGTGCTTGATAAATACTCCTCATCTCTTCCCCCTCTGACATTCTGCCTTCTTAGGTTCTCTCAGCTCAGATGTTCCGGGTTTCAAGGTCCCATCTGGCCCTAGATCTTAGATCATCCGAACTTGGATCCTCTGTTCTGAACATCTGAAAATTTACATTCAGAGGAGTCTCTCTCGATGTTGTTTTGTCTAATACCTGCCTAGGGAGAATCTGCGAGTGACATCTGTTCCTAGTGACCCTAATACTCAGCACTATATATAGAGCCTGCAGTGGCTAAGGCTGTCTTTGCATCGCCTATCCGGGCTAATGTGGAAAACTGGAGACGACGGAGAGGATGGGCCGGTGAAAGATCCGGGGCCCTGTCTCGGCAGGGTCTCTGCCTATGCCCAAACCTGGATTTTCCATAAGAAGCCATCAGGATCCTTCTCGGGGATTACTCCAACAGTTGCTTTTTTTTTGGGGGGGGGGCTGTGCAATGTATCAGAAAGCAGGTGTCTCAGTAGCTACCAACTGTCATGCAGTTGGGCCAGCCTGGACAAGAGCCTCCTTGGCATGGGCAGTTGGCACTTGGCATTAATGTTGGGAAAGCCCACACCCCCCTTAGAACTGGATTTTGGGCCACCCTCACATTCTCTCTTAGCATCTGTTTACTTTCCTCTGGTCTTAGAAGACCAGTTACAAGGCTCACTGGTATTTTGAGAGACTGACTGCCCCTAGCCGGGACCTGACTTCCCATCCTGACATTGCCCGTGCAGCTGTCATGTTGCCTCTTGGGAGGATCAGTTTCCTGATCTGTAAAATGGGAATAATAATATCGATATTCTAAGGCAAGCACCTTGTTCCCTTAATGAACTTTAGCACTTCAATAATCCCAAATATTGTTTAAAATCTCCCATGCTGAAGGATCTGTGAACAAGCTTCCATTAACACTTAATCTGGGGGCAGCTAGGTGGCGCAGTGGATAGAGCACCAGCCTTGAATTCAGGAGGACCCGAGTTCAAATCTGGTCTCAGACACTTAACACTTCCTAGCTGTGTGACCCTGGGCAAGTCACTTAACCCCAGCCTCAAAAAAAAAAAAAAAAAAAAACACTTAATCTGCCACACATTGTGTCACTGCCAAGCACTAAAACTCCAGGGCTGATCACCTGCTGCATAGTATATGGAGAATGCTAGTTACCCCTCCAACCCACCCTCTGACACTAGTTTTGGGTGACCTTAGATAAGTCACAGACTCTTTGGAACTCCATTTCCTCATCTGCAAAATCCAGGTCAGTTCAATTCAAATGATGACTTTCTGCAGAGAGGAAATGCAAATATGGCAAGATGCTCCCTGTCCTCCTGGAGATAATATTCTAATTCATCACAGAATCAATTATCGAACATCAATCTGGGAATAGTAAATATCAGTATTTCTTCAGGATTAACTATGGGCAAAGAATTGGAAGAAAAGTCCTTCCCGATTGGACCAGAATCTCCTAGGAATAGGAGTCTAGGTTGGAAGGTGCCTGCCTCAGTGTCCCCCCAGGCCACTCCCCCAACTGAGATGAGAGAACTTGCAGAGGCAGGATTTATGCCCATGTGCTCTTACCACCTTCTCCCCCTGCTCTCCCCTCGCCCCTTAGGACCATCCATCTTCAACAGGAAAAAGGCCATCCCTTTATTAGGTCAAATTCATCATTCAGAGTCTCATAGATAGTAAGTGACAAAGCCAGGATAAGCTGGCTGATAGGTGGTCCCCAGGGTTTACTGAAGAAGGAACTCTCTCTCTCCCGAGGAAGCTCATTGCACTTTCAGACAGCTTTGATCTTGGTCTGAGCACAACGATCCCTGATCTACCCAGTGATCATTCTAGCAGCCTCCCTGGGAAGAGGAAGCGAGAGGTCAGTCCGCTGTGAACTCCTGGGGATGGTGCCATGTTTGTTCTTTTTCTAGGTATCCACCGATCATCCCTTGCGCAACACGTACCAGGATGTTGCCGGGAATATAAGTCAAGTTCATTGACCTCTAGTTTGAAGACTCTTTTTCTTCCTCTGAGTTTTCTTCTTAAAAATAAATATTCCCACTTTTGTTCTTTAGCCCCTTTCCCACTGTCTTCATTTTTCAAAAACCAAAGACCACGCTGCTATCCTAAGCAAAGATAAATGCGGTAGGGATATGAAAATCACATTGTGTCGTGAGACCTGAGGGGGAAGGTCGTAACAGAGGGGGTGCTGAGGACTTGTCAAGGAAGAAACCATATTGGAATTGGGCCAAGATGGGCTCAAGAGTCAGAGATGGAGGAAGGGAGATTCCAAGGGGACCCAAAGTAGGAAATGATAGGTGCTCATGGGAGGTGGCCGAGAATTTGTTTTGATCAAAGGTTACACAAATGGTGAAAAATAGTGTGAACTAATTTTGGGCCAAGAGAGTCTCATGCTGTAGCCTGGGGGATCAGGATTTTATTTGAGGGACAGTGAAGAGGCTCTGAAAGAAGAAATCTGAGCAAGGGGTACATCAGGGAGTTTTGTCTTCTAGTCCTGGGAAAGAGAGAGGAGATCAGAAAGAGAGGAGGGCCAGGAAGACCCCAGAGGAGGCCATAAGAATGGTGAGAATGCAGAGTGGAGTGCACAAGGGGTGCTAGGCCTAACAGAGGAGTTCAAATCCTGGCTCAGGTACTTCCCAGTATATAAGTGAGTCATTGAGACTAAGTTTCCTACTTATCAAATCAGACCAATAATATTTGTAGCCCTCAGGTCATAGTATTACATGGATCAAATGCTTATCTGCATTGGGCTCCTCATCATCAGAGTTGAAATGGGCATAAAGTGAGTGGTTTGGACTGTGCTCAAGTACCCCAAATCCTCACAAGTCTTGATATTTCTGTGCCTGAGTTGGGAAAGGAACCCTGTTGCTTGGTCTGTATATCATCAGATTACTGACTGGATTCAGGTCCCTTGAAATCCTGGTCTTGGCTGTTATTACAAAAGAGGTGCTATGTGGCTCAGTCAATCAGTCACCAGCATTTATTAGGCACCCACTGTGTCAGACGCAGCTATTCGCTGTGATATAGACAATATATATTCTCACTGAGAATATATACCTTATTTTATATAAGAATATGAGAATTATAAGAATTATTTTATATAAGAAGAAATCTCTTATTTTATATAAGAATGAGAATTATAAGAATTATTTTATATAAGAATATATATATATATATCTTATTTTATATAAGAATATGAGAATTATAAGAATTATTTTATATAAGAATATATCTCTTATTTTATATAAGAATATGAGAATTATAAGAATTATTTTATATAAGAAGAAATCTCTTATTTTATATAAGAATGAGAATTATAAGAATTATTTTATATAAGAATATATATATATATATCTTATTTTATATAAGAATATGAAAATTATAAGAATTATTTTTCATAAGAATATATATCTCTTATTTTATATAATCCTCTTTTAACAGAGGATGGATGCCCTGAGACATTAGGAAGGAATGAGATTATCTCTGTGTACTGATGCTTCTCTCAGTTCCCAGAGTCACAGAAGCTCACCCTGGGAAGGAAGCTGCCCAACCTCATACCTGAAACAAGAATCCCCTTCTCCAATATTCCTGTTAGGGATTATTCAGCTTATACTTGGACCCCTTGAGAGATGATAAACTTTCTTCCTACCCAGGCAGTCCATTCAATGGTTAGATAGTTTTTTAAAAAAATAATTTCTTTCATTGAACAAAAATTTGCCTCTTTGGTACTTGCATTTTTCTGAGCTCTGCTCTGTTGGATCAAACAGAACAAGACAAATCCTTCTTTTTCGTGATACTTCTAATGTTTCTGAAAGACAAAGATCTCACTTCCCTAGCACCCCCTCCCCCAGTTCTCTGTTCTAAATAAGCATCTCCACTTCCTTGTAAAAATCTCTCCACAATAGTTGCTCCTGGTGGGAGTGCTTAGTATAAATTTATCCTGCCACTCTCTCTGGAGGACAGTCCCTCACTCAGGGATTGTTTGTAACATCTGCAGGGTTAGAAACAAACAGGTTGCCAGTTAAATTCTTGGTTTTCTTCAAAGATCGTCTAAGTCACAACCTTCTGCTTGAGACCTTTCCTCATCCCTTCCAGTTGCTAGTGTTCTACCTGCTCTCTCCCCTAGCCCAGGGTAGAAGAGATACATTGTATTTATTTTGTATAGATTTGCATGTATACATATTGTCCTTTTCTCTAAGCTGCTTGACGGCTGGGACTAATTCCTATTTGTTATTGTATCCTTTGAGCCTAAAAAAGTATCTGCTAAAAAGCAGGTACTTAAGGAGGACTCTCCAATTAACTAATTCATTGAGGGAAGAATTTCTGAGAGGCAACATGGTGACAAAAGGCAGAATAACTATGTAATAGTCTAGGAGACATTTTCTCCACCTGTGGGACCTCTGCCATGTCACTAGACTCTGTTTCCTCCCTATTAGGTAGGGCTGTTAAAACTCTTTTTTCTCAGGATCACTGAAAGAAGAGTACTTTGTAGACCATAAGGCACCCTGGAGGTGTGATCAGTATGACATAAAGGAAAAAATGTTGGCTTTAGAATTAGCAGAATGGGCCTTCAAAATCCTGCCTCTGATACAGGACAAGTCACTAAACTGTCATCAGCCTCAATCCCCTCCCTTTACATGGAGATAATAGATCTTCCAGGGTTGTTTAGAAAAGCATAAAAGATAATTTTGTAAAATGCCTTAGATACCTTAAATTACTATATGAATGAATGTGAAATATTTGTTATTAATAATTGATAGCTGCCCAATGATGGAATGAACTGTTTCAAAGGTAATGAGTTCCTCATCACTGCAGGTATACAAGCAGAATCTTGGTGAGTACTTGGCTCTTGTGGACAGGATTCCAGTTTCACATAGTAGGGCCTGTTGGGTATTATTATTTTTATTATTAAACTCTGAGATTCTGCCCAATACTGATCCCAAGGCTCCCTCACTGGACTGTCACTAAAGAGCCCTTGACTCTCTGATCCTTCAGATAGCCTGCTAATTTTTTGGCCTCTGGAGAAAGGGACGAGTCTGTGAAGCTTTTGTCAGGGGATTTGTCCTTGTTTAGAAGTTGTGGACTGCTCCCTCTGGACTCTGTATGGGGAGGTCAGTCACTGGTGCAGACTGTCCCTAGCTCTTTAACTCTCCAAAGTGAATCAGCTGGGAAGGGGAGGAGCAGGAGAAAGGAGGCTGTGGCCTAAGGCTGCAGACAGGTGGAAGACAAAGTTTCCCAGAGATCCAGTCCCTGGCTGCCATCCTTACCTGTAGGAAACCCGCTCCAGTCTAAAAGCCTCATCTTACTGGTCGCCTCCATGCCCTGCTGAGGGAGGCAGAGAGTGTCAGGCAGGCAGGAGTCAGTCCTTGAACATTTAATCTTCTCTGCTTATCAGACAGAGGGTGAGTTTGGGGGGACTCAAAGAGGGGGAAAAGTAAAAGGAGCACTACCTTTTCTCCCCATTTATGCATGAGCAAAGGGCAAGGAAAGACCTCAAACTTGAATGGACTTTTGACAGTATCTCATCCAGCCAATCCATTTTACAGGAAAGATGAGTGACTTGTTCACAGTCACAAAGTTTGTGAGTCTCAAAGGGGAGTTTGGACCCAGGTGTTCTGATGCTAGAACCAGGGTTGTTTCTATAGCCCATGGAAGATGACATCCAAAGTCACCTTGAATCCAGGTCCTCTAACTCCCAACCCATGCTTCTCCCTCCTCAATATTAATCCTCAGCATTACCTGGGCCAGTTATCACCAGTGATTTTATGGCCCTAGCCAGCTCTCGAAGGGCAGAAGAGGTAGAGAAAGTGCCACTCTTTAGTTCTAGAGGGCTTCCTCTCCCAGGGTGGTCCCAGGACTGGAGCCAAGCAGCACTCGGGCTCATCCTGAAGGGCCTTCTTTGCCTTGCTCTCTCCTAACCCCTGAAGCATGGCTGCATGCCAGGTGTTCAGTGCCCCGATTTTCCTGGTTTCAGGAACATCTGAAAGGGCCTGTGTCAGACCCAGAGGATTCATGTCCCGTTCTGGCCCAGAGAGCTTCTGAGATCGCTTTCCAGTCTGACTCTGAGATTTTCCTTCTCTTAGCCCACAACAAGTAGGACGAAAAGCCAACCCATGAATTACATCCCCTTATGTGATGTCCAGATCTGGAAAATCCTTGAATTGAAATCTGAAAGTTTACTGTTCTTCTTGTTGTTGTGTGATGAATGGATAGAGATTTTGGACTTCTGGCCTGACTCTTTTACGTTATACATGAGGAAGTTGAGGGACTTGCCCAAGGTCACACAGATCAACTACATCTGAGGCTGGATTCGAATTTGAATCCCGTTCCTCTGACTCCAGAGCTGTCACTCTTTCTGCTTCTCGGCTTGAATACATTAAGGAGAACTTATCTCTTGTGTTCATGTCTTTTCTAAGTCTAAGAGAGAACCCTCTACTTGATGCTTTTCTTCACAGGATTCTTTTTTCTTCCCTAGATTTTAACTCTTTTGTAACTCTGCTTCCTAGCTCTCAGATCCTCAGCAAGGGGCCCTTTTACTTCGAGATTGTATCTCTCTCCCAGGGTTCCAGACGTGCTAATTCAGCCACATTCTGCCCTGGATTGAGCACCACCGGACCACTGTCTAGTTCTGACTCTAACCTTTATCTCTGACTCTATTTCCCCATCTGTAAAATGGAGTAATAATGACATCTCTGCATTCCATTCCAGCTCTGGGATAGTAGCATCCTCTGAGCCCCTCCTCCCGTATCCCAAGAACCCTGATAGTCGGAGGTCACCTTCTGCCCTCCGGCCTGTAAGTGGAGCCTCGCTGGGATCACATGGGGGATGGAGAGAGAGAACAGACACTTGCTTTCTCTCTTTAGACAGATTTTATCAAATAATGGAATCCTTGTCGTTCTTGTAATAGACCTTGGCCCTTCTGTGACAGAGCAGGGGATTACCCATGTGCCCAGGAGGTGAAGCAGCCAGAATTTCAACAGCATTCCTCCTCCCTTTGGCCTGGCTCACATCCTGTCAGAATGGGGGCCCTGCGCAGGCCCTCTGTGACCGTCGGGTTTCCTCCCCATTCCTGTCATCCAGATTTGGTGGGACCCTCACCTTAAAGGGCAAGTGTTTGAGTCCACCCTGATCTGCTCTCTGTCACACAGTTTCTGGCAGCCGGGCAGCAGCAGCATCCCTCCAGCTGGCCTCCTCGGCCTTCTTGGACTCACAAAACTCAGCAGGTAGAGGCTCGCAGCCAGTCAGACCACACCAAAGGAACCTCCGCTATAAAATAATTATAAAGCCCTTCCCTGCCTCAGAAGGTGTTATTTCTTTTCTGCTTGGACACCTCGAGTGAGGGGAGCCTATCACCTCTTGGGGCAGCTCAGAATTGTGGGAAAGTTTGCTTCTGCACATCAGTCTAAATCGTTCTCTGAAACTTGTATCCATTCTCCTACTTCTGTCTTTTGGGATCTAGCAAGATAAATCTAATCCTTCTACCATGTGACATCCCTTAAATAATGGAAGACAGGGCAGCTAGGTGGCGCAGTGGATAGAGCACCAGCCCTGAAGTCAGGAGGAGCTGAGTTTGGTCTCAGACAGACTTCCTAGCTGTGTGACCCTGGGCAAGTCACTTGACCCCAATTGTTTCAGCAAAAAAGCAAATAACGGAAGATGGCTAACATGTCACCCTGACACTTTTCCATCCAACTTCCACCCATTCTTTCGAAATTCTCCTTCTGTGCTCCTGAGAAAATCATCCCTCTGCGTGCTGACTGCTCCCTCTCTTCTCTACTGCTCAGGGGCTAAAGAAGGAGGTGGGCCTTCTCCTGGTCATGGCCAAACGCTTCCCATCCCATGGGTCTTATCTTCACCTTATCTGTTAGTTAGAGCTGCCTCCTACCTGCGCCGACCTTCAGGCTTCCTGCTTTTAGCTATTGCCTTGGCAGCCTCTTGGTTGGTCTCTTGTGATAGCGACTCTTTCCTTCCTTGGCTTTGCAGACAGAGCCCCTTCCCAGGTGCATTAGGGACTAGGTCTCCCCGTGCATCACTCAGCACAGTGGCTGTTACCCAAGGTTTTCACTTCCGGTATGTTCTCCAGAGTTGGCGGCCCATCCAGGAGGATGTCAGCTCTCCGAAGGCCTGTCTTGGCTCCTCGCATCCCCAGTGCTCAGAGCAGAGCTTGGCTCGTAACGACAAATAAACACTCGTTCATTCACTCCTTTATTCATCCCCATTTGGCCCTGGAGAATGGCTCTGCTTATGGCAAGCTGTGTCAGATTGTTCAGACGGTTTCCCCTCCTACGTCTCAGTTTCCTTGTCTGTCAAATAGGGTCAGTTGGGACTCTACAACTTGGGGGGGGGGACTCCCAGCTCAAAATCTGTGCTCCTCTATGATCCTGTAGCACTTTAATCAGATAGGATTTCAGATTTAGGGCTGGAAAAGAACTTTGAACTCATCTTCCAGCCCCTTAATCTTCTCCAGAAGACAATTGAGGCCCGGGGAGGGAAACTGATTCTTTTCGAGGTCACACAAGTAATCACAGCAAAGCAGAGGCTTGAAACCATTTCTCTTGGTTACCAATTCCAAGATCCTCCCAGGTTATTTTCTTGAGAGGAAAATGGCCATTTTATAGATGAGAACACTGAGGCCCGAGGCAGGGTGATAGTTTGCCCTGGATTACAGGAAGTCAGGAATAGAGTGATTTGAGTCCTCTGCCCTTGCATCCTGAGCCCTTTCCTCCACCCAGAAGAATTTCTCAGATCTCTGGACTCACCCACTCGGCTTCCTTCAGGGCAAAGGAAGCCTGGAGGGCTCTGGTTAATTTTGAATGAAATTCTGAATCACCTTTGCTGCTTCTCCCCGGAAAAGAGCTATTTTCAGTCACAGGATCCAGTGGAGAGATGGAGGGAGGGAGGGAGGGAGAGATGGATGGAGGGAGGGAGGGAGGGATGAAGGGAAGAAGGAGGGAAGGAGGGTGAGAGGAAGAGAAGCCTTAACCAATCCTTTACACCTTTGGGGCTTTAATGATTTATGGAAAAGTGACATGCGCTCGGGAGTGTTGGCAGTGTTGGTGGCAGGGTGTAATTTCACTTGTGAAAGGCTTTTGTAATCACAATTAAAGAGGGGAAATCTTATTCCAGACTCCAGCTTGGAGAGCGCTGTAAACAATCCAAGGCGCAGGGGGAGGCAGAAACGAAAGCCCATTTTCCCAAGGACTGGTAGCTAGCCTTTGATAGAGCTTGAACTGGAGCCATCCATTCGTTCGGTAGGCATTTATTAAGCACCTACTATGTGCCAAACACGGGATTGCTATTTCTTAGACTGAACCTGAGATCTTCTTGATATCTCTCTTCCAATAAGGAAATTCCTTCAATCAATGCAGAGTGACACCCCCCCTCCCCGCCCCTAATAGGAAGTAATATTTGTACAGCCTTAGCACATAGTGGGTGCTTTAGATGCATGGATCCCTCCCTTGCACCTAATAGGAAGTAATATTTGTACAGCCTTAGCACATAGTGATAAGCTTGAACTGGAGCCATCCATTCGTTCGGTAGGCATTTATTAAGCACCTACTATGTGCCAAGCACAGGATGGCTATTTCTTAGACTGGACCTGAGATCTTCTTGACTTTATAGGCATGAGTCCTTTCCCTTCTCCTGGAGGGCTTAGAATCTTGTTGGGGTCAATGAGAGGTCCCAAAGAGCAGATTTAGAGGTTGAAGGACCCTCCAGAGGACCTCTTTTCTTACTTCCTCATTAGCACATAGTGGGTACTTTATATAGACAGGTACCTCCCCTGCACCTAATAATAGCACATAGTGGGTACTTTATATGATGTTTATATAGCCTTAGCACATAGTGGGTACTTTATAGGCATGGGTCCTTTCCCTTCTCCCAAATGGGCTTAGAGACTTGTTGGGTACAACAAGAGGTCCCAAAGAGCAGATTTAGAGGTTGAAGGACCCTCCAGAGGACCTCTTTTCTTACTTCCTCATTTTATAGATGAGAAGATGGAAGATCTGTCCAAGGTGGAATTTGAACCTAAGACTCCTGCCTCACAGGCTAACTCTCTGCCTCCCCAGACTGCTTCTCTGGGCTGTGCTGGGGCTGGAGAGACAAACCAGGAAACAGTCCCTGGCCTCGTAGAGTTTATATTCTCCTGGAGGGAGCGAATGTAAGATAGGCTGAACATGGTTTGGAGTGTGGCCTTGTGACACTCATGGTCCTGACAACTCTGAAAGCCTCCTTCTTCTCTGCCAGTGAAGTCACAGGTCTGGGTGAAATGCAGTCATTTGAGTCAGGCTCTTCTCACGACCAAGGGAGCGGATCCTCTGACCCACCCTCACTTGTCATCTTGCTCCCCGAGACTAGAAGCTAGGTGGTTAGCTAAACAGGGAGGACACAAAGCAAGGCAATATCAGCCTCCCCTCTCCCCCATCCCCTCAGGAAGCTTCCCCACTGGTTAGTGTCTCTGCTGATCTTGCTGGGAGTGCCTGTGGGATGAATTCTCCCCCAGCCAGGTTTCTGCTCACTCTGTGGCCCCTGCCATTCCCTATACGCTTGAAGGGACCTCCTTGCTTCCTTCAGTTGTCACCATCCTTCAGGGCCCAGCCTCGGCCTGCCTCCTTTCCCTGCCTGTTCTAGCCCACAAGCTCTCAGGACAAGAAAGCATAATGAAAACTTCAGCATCCAAAGTGCTGAGGGTCTGTGGAGTCTCCCCCCCCACACACACACACACTCTGGCGTATGGGAGCCTCCTCCCAGCCCCAGGAGCTTGGCGCCTTAGGGGCTCTGCTCCTGGCTTTACTGTCAATTGTAAGGGCTCAGATTTGAGCCCAGGTCTGCAGATTCCAAAGCTAGTGTTCTCTTGGGAAGGAAGGAAGGAAGGAAGGAAGGAAGGAAGGAAGGAAGGAAGGAAGGAAGGAAGGAAGGAAGGAAGGAAGGAAGGTAGGCAGGAAGGAAAGGAGGGAGGAAGGAAGGAAAGAAGGAAAAAAGGAAGGGAGGAAGGAAGGAAGGAAAGGAGGAAGGAAGGAAGGAAGGAGGGAGGGAGGAAGGAAAGAAGGAAAGAAGGAAAAAAGGAAGGGAGGAAGGAAGGAAGGAAAGGAGGAAGGAAGGAAGGAGGGAGGGAGGGAAGGAAGGAGGGAGGGAAGGAAGGAAAGAAAAAGAGAGGGAGGGAGGGAAAGAAGAAAAGAAGGAGGATAAGAGAGAAGGAAAGAAAGAGGGGAAGGAAGGAGATGAAAAGGAGGGAAGAAAGGAAGGAGAGAAACTAGGAAGGAGGAAGGCAGGCAGAGAGGAGAGGATTTACATTTAAATCCCAGCTGTGCAGTTATTAATAACTATGTGCTGTTGATAGCATGCTCTGTGTACCCTTGAGCAATCCACTTAACCCTGGCTTCTCCCTCGGCTTGACTTCTATAACTTCCTGGGCCCTGCCTGATCTAAAGGAGAAACTTCCCGCCCCCCCCCCCCCCCCCCAGCAGACTTAAGCAGAGCCCGAGGAGCCGGAAGAGATCTGTGGCCCTAAAGCCTGCGAGGAGCCCCAGGGCTGACAGGCAGCAGGATTCTGCTCCTGGCTTCTGTGGAGCTTGGTGCCCTGCCCGAGCCCTCCCAGAGCATCTCTAGGAGGATGTGGAGAAGAACCTTGGGAGTCCCACTGGCCCCGTGCCCACCAGGGTGCCAGGGATGGCAGAGGGGCCTGTGAAGGGGCTTTCGGGGTCCCCGTGAGAGCCCCGTTCAGCCTGGGTGCTCTGCCTGGCTGAATGGCATATTGATCAGCCCTCAGAGCGGCTTTGTTTTTCTTGGGCTTCCCTGTCTGTTTCCATGGAGATGGCCACGCATTTCCGGCGGAGGGCCCGGGCCACCCTGTGACTGCGCCTCTGTGCTTCCATTCAGCACCATGGGAAGGCATTCATGGGCAGAGCTGAGGCCCCCTCCTCCCCCTTCCAGAGCCGAGTGTGCTGGGGGTGCGGGGCGTGTGTGCTGTGAGTGATGTATGTGTGTGAGTGGGACTTCTGTGTGTGCTACGTGTGAAAGAGTGGGATGTGTGTAATGTGTGTGTGTGGTATCTCGTGGTGTGCATACGTGTGTACATGTGAGTGTGTAAGAATGGGGGGGCAAGCTCATCCCTCCCCTTCCTCAGGTTAGAAAAACGGAAGCTTTTGTGCTTTTTAATCAGTGACCAGACAGATGGATTTCCCCATCCCCACGTTATAACCTGGAAGAGCAGCAGAGGCCTGGTGCTAAGCCGGGAGCGGGGACCCTTGGGCAAAGTCGGAAGGGGGCTTGACCCCGGGACTGGCAACCGGACTCAGAACTTGCGTGACCCGGTAGTGTCAGATGGACACCCCGGCAACGGGCAGAATCTTACCCTAGAGGCTTGGCTTGAAAGTGATTGTCATTGGGAACCAGAGTATGTTCCCTTTACCTTAGAACACAGAATAGAAAACTTGGCCGGAGAATAGAGAACATTGCCAGGGAGTGACTTCAGAATATGGAACTTTAAAACAGGGCATAGAATGTCAGAGCTGCAGAGGTCTAGAACGTAGACTGTCCTGCTAGGGGAGACCTTAGAAGACAGAATCCTAGAATATAGAAAATAAAATGTTATAGCCGAGTTCCTTGTTAGCTTAGACCACAGAACTGAAGACCTAGAATTTAAAATGTTAGAGCGAGGCTGGACCAT
This sequence comes from Sminthopsis crassicaudata, assembly GCF_048593235.1. Classification (NCBI taxonomy): domain Eukaryota; kingdom Metazoa; phylum Chordata; class Mammalia; order Dasyuromorphia; family Dasyuridae; genus Sminthopsis; species Sminthopsis crassicaudata. The sequence goes on along the minus strand of NC_133618.1, from coordinate 9,330,407 downwards.
AGAACAGAGAATGTAGAATGTCAGGGCCAGAAGGGACCTTGGAACATGGACTGTCATCCACCCAGTGCCCTTCCCCTGCTTCCCCCTCCATCTGTCATAGAGATGAGGGGCCAGAGGGCAAAGGCCTTGCTGGGCTTAAATGGCAAACGAGACCTCCCCTTGGGTCTCTTGCTGTCTAGGTAGAGGCCATTTCTTCTACGCGGTTGAACTTGCTCATTTCTCCTGTTCCTGATGGATTGATGTAAACAAGAACAGGATGTTTGCTAAGCAGAGAAGGGGCAGAACAAATGACCTCTGAGTGTGAGAAGCGAGCCCTGCCTCCTCCTCCATCCCCTGTCTTCTCCCTCTCCCTCATTCCGGCTTGTTCTTCGCATTTGGAGCAGTAGCAGGCGCAGGAGGGGAGATCGGCCTCTCGCCCAGCAGTGAGGGCACGCACATGAGCCGGGCATGTGGCAGGCTTGCCATGTCCATGCTCTGGAAGCCCGTTGTGTCTCTCTCATACTTGCCTTATGTCTGAGGCTTGAAGGGGAAGCCAAGGGAGGGATGGGCCCATGGGACAGCCAGTGTGCTGGGAGGGCTTAGAAGGAAGGGGCAGGGATGGGGAGCGGCCAGTTTCAGGGAGAGTTTCCAATAATCACAAATGGGCTATTTCCATGTATTAATCGGTGCAAGGGAGGAGGTTATTTATCCTTTTAGAGCAGGGAAGGGCTTGGATCGTCCCACTGCAGATGGGCAGAATCTTCGGATTTAAGAGAAAGAAAAAATCTCCAGAGCAGCTCTGGCCCAGAGGAACCCCCCACTGGTCCATGGGACAGCGCCACTTCTCCCCCAAGTTTGTCCTGACAAATCGGTCCCTTCCCATTCCTCCGCTTCTGCCTTCCGTGTCCAAGGATGATGCAGCCAGTGTCTCTCCCACGTGGCAGCGCTGGCAGTCCTTGGGGTCACCACATGCTCCCTACGGCGACATCGCCCAAGGAGCCCCGGGTCCTCACGTGACAAGACCTCAAGTTTGGACTCAATCAACAGATGAGCATTGCTTGGACCAATTGCATTGAAATGCAATCTTTCTTTCTGGGTCTTTTTGTAACATTTTCATTTGTCTTCTCAAGGACTTGACTAAGAATCCAAATGCTATCCCCATTGACAAAGGCTTCCTTTCTCACTGAGCCTGCCACAGGCAGTGTGGAGCAGGGGAAATTCAGACCCTGGCTCTTCCTAAGTGCTTGTATCACCTTGTGTCACTCTCCCCAACAAGCCTCAGTTTCCTTATCTGTACAATAAGGAAGTTCAATGACCTGACTTTGAAAATCTGTCCCCACTCTACATCTAGAGTCCTGGAAAGCTTTTGAGTTGGGATTCTTACATGGTTTTTTTCCTAACCAGAAATCCTGCATGGCCTCAGTGGCTCTGCCTGCCTGGGTTCCAACCCTGGCTTTGCCATTATCGCCAGGTCCCTGACCCTCCTGACTGGCCACAGTTTTTTCATCAAAAAAAAAAAAAAGACAGTAGGCCACATGAGGTCCAAACCAGGAAGACCGAGTTCAAATCCAGCTTCAGACACTTCCTAGTTGTGTGATCCTGGGCAAGTCACATAATCTCTATTTGCCTTAATTTCCTTATCTGTGAAAATCAATAATAGCTCCTATTCCAGACTTATTGGGAGAATCAACTGAGGTAACAATTGTAGAGCTCTTAACACAATGCTTGGCTCATAGTAAGTGTTACGTAATTGTCAGCTGCTTTGGTTAGTATCCTTATGATTTCTCCATTCCCGTGGTTGGTTTAAGGGTGAGGATGCCTTAGCACCAGAGAGCAGAACAGCCATGGACACTTGAGGAAGGATTTAGGTTTAATCTGTCTGATGCTGCTTAACACATCTGGCCTAGTCCTATTTTTATGATCTATTTAGCCAGGGGTTGGGGGTGGGATCTGGATATTTAGAGTCTATAGCTTCTCTGTGCCCAGTAGTAGATAGATAGCTAGACAGGCAGATGGATATTAGATACTTTTATATATTATATAATTTTATATATAATAAATGCATTACACACATATGTGTAAAACATTATGTATCTGCAGTGAATTCCCAAAAAAAGCCTACAGAAGCATCCGATTGAGTTCCTTCTTTTTCAAGAGAAAAGAATGAGACATGAGAAAGGAAAGGATTTGTCCATAGTTCTGGAGCCTCATTGGTTCAGAGGTAGCCCCGGGAGCCAAATCTCCCAACTGCGCCAATAAGGAATGGAGATCCTCATTTTATGTTTACGTGTAATCCACTGCTCATTTTAAGATCCATCTCTTAACACACATCTCTTAAGAACAGCTGTATAGAAGAAATTTTCTAGATGCTAGGGATTTCCCTCAAAGGGAAATAAAAATTAGTTCCTACTTTAGGGAGGTAACATATGTATATATATATATATATGTGTGTGTTTATGAATGTATAAAGATGTGTAGACATGCGCAATGCAATTTCATATATGAAATATGTATGTATAAATACAAATATATATAATATTATAAATATATTATACCCACAGCATCTATATTTAAGTCTCTCTCTATATATTAGGGAGGCAAGATGTGTGCATACACATGTATATGTATGAATGCGGATACAGATGTGTGTATGCAGATATAATTTTATATACATAAATATAATCTGTATTATATTATGTACTTATTTGTCAGACTGACTGATTTGTCAGACTTGGGTTGTCAACCAAAGTTTCCTCATCTGTAAAAGAAGCGGGTTAGGCTGATTGGTCTCCGAGATCCCTTGAAGGTAGATCCAGGATCTCATGTCTTCTTCCTGTCAATAACAATGTTTTTGTTCATCTGTGATTCCTGTAGCTTTGTATTGTGATTTCTCTATGTGGCTCCTTTGGGACGTCCCCTGGAGTCTTCATCTGGAGCCTCTCTGAACTGGCAATGCCTTTAGCTGAAATTGCTCAAGTTACAATGATCTCTGAAATTGTTAGCTCTTTAAGAGTAGGGACTGTCTTTTTTCCTCAGTTCTTAGCACCGTGTCTAAGTTTGTTGACTGACTATACTGGCGAGTATGAATTCTGGTGAATCCTGTTAAATCACCGAGGCTTCCTTCAGTGTCCTGGTGATGGATGGGGATTCTGCTGTCTCAGAGCTAGCTAAGTTCAGCCTCTCCCTGAAAGCATGTCCCTGAAGCTTCTGGGAATTAGTGGGCCAGAATGGCTCCACACAACTATATGTGGTTCTAGTGATACAAAGATAAAAAAATGACAGTTCTTGCCCTCAAGGAACTTAAAATACATTGTCTTCTAAAAATTTCCAGCCACCTTTTTTCGCAAGCATACAAAAGAGCTCATGAGGTCTTGAAGGACCCGCTAATGCATGTATTCACATTTTTACGTATTTTTATGAAAGCATCAGTGATGTCTGATCCAGTTGCCAAGGTTTACCTTGCCAGAGGATCCTGTAGAACTACTGACTCTTGTTAGCATTTAAGCCATTTTCTGGGTACCTGTGGGGAGGCAGAAGGTTGTACATTACTCATGTATATATTTCTTCAATAGAAGCGTGTCTTGAGGTTTTGTGAACTTGCTAAGTGGATGGATGGATGGATGGTTGGTTGGATGAATAATGGATAAATGGATGGATGGATAGATGAATAGATGGATAGATAATAGATAAAAGGTAGATGGATGGGTGGATAAGTAGATGGATGGAATATGGATGGTGGAGAAAATGGATGGATGATAGATGATAGATGGATGGATATCTGAATGGTTGAATTGATGGATGGTGGATGACAGATAAATGGATAGATAATAGATAAATAGATGGGTAGATAGATGGAAGGATAAATAGATGGACAGATATAGACAGAAAGATAGACTATTTCATGATAGTTTTTAATGCTATGTATTATTTTTTTAGGCCTTTAAATACATTATTATAAAAAAAAAGATCCATAGGCTTCAGTAAGGGAGGGTCTATACCATGATACAAAAAAGGTGAAGGGCTCCTGTTCTATGGCGTCATTCCATCAAGAGGAACAGGAAGTAGGTGAATTTTGAATTTAGGGAAGGCAGGTCTGGAATGGAAAAAGTACTAGATCAGGACTCAAGGAGTCAGGGTTTAGAGTCCAGCTTGTCCTGAGTTGTGTGAACTTGTACAAGTCACTGCTGTTCTTTCTGTGCCTCAGTTTCTTCAGCTGTAAGATGGAATATTGGGAATTCATATTGTTAAATCTCCTTTGACTAGACACATAGCACAACTCAGGGAGAAAGAGACGGATACAGAATATGAGAATTTTATAACTTTTTACTTTCACTTGGGAAACAAGATAGTATTTACTAAATGAGATTTATAGGAGGTGCAACCTATACATTTCATTGTCAGCTTTGTTTAAAACAACAACAAAAAAATTGAGTACTCAGTACTAAAGGGTGAAGAATTGTGTATTGGGGGATGGAGGAGAGGGTTGTTGATTAAACACCCTCAAAACTATTAAGCTAATTCAGGAAGGGAATGGACAAGTCATTTTTCCCAGTAAAAGAATTGCAAGGAATAGTTCAACTCCACATTGTAGTTTAAACCCTGCTACTTATTGTCTTTGTAACACCTGTCACCTTTCCTCTTCAAACCTCAGTTTGATCATCTGTAAAACGATCAAGTTGATGAGGTGATCCATAGGATAATCTCCTGTGTCTCAACAGTCACTGGCTTAGACCCCTCCAACCATAATGCTTGATAGTCTTTATTGATAAGACCCATTTTGGTTCTGCTCATCTATGTTCAAAGGGATCTTCTTCTCTTGTCTTACTTTCTAAATTTTCTCCCATCTCTAATATTCTATATCCTGGTTCTAGCTTCATTCTGGTTCTGATATCATATGTTTTAAGATTCTCCTTTTTTTTTTTATTCTAAGGACATCTTCTGACTCTAATGGTCCTTGTTGAAAGTTTTCTTGGGGCATTTTTTTCTCTGATGTTTTCTGTTCCAAATTTCTTTCCTTCTTGACATGCTTAGTCTTGAGTTTTACAGCTCTACCCTTCTCTCTTTTTGACATTCCCTGCTCTAAGGTTCCTCTATGCTTGGATGTTCAAGAATAATGGGCTGACTCTTTGGTTTGCATTGTGTTGTATTAGATAGGTAGATAGATGATAGATAGATAGATAGATAGATAGATAGATAGATAGATAGATAGATAGATAGATAGATAGATAGAAGGAATAGATGGATAGGTAGATAGGTGGATGGGTGGATAAGTAAGTAGATAGGTAGATAGATAGATAGATAGATAGATAGATAGATAGATAGATAGATAGATAGACAGAGATGGATAGATAGATAGATAGATAGATAGATAGAATGAATAGATGGATAAGTAGGTGGATAGATGGATTGATGGATGGATGGATGGATGGATGGATAAGTAAGTAGATAGATAGGTAGATAGATAGATAGATAGATAGATAGATAGATAGATAGATAGATAGATAGAGATGGATAGATAGAGAATGGAATCACTATTAAGAAAGAGGTCAAGGTGCATATGTACTGTCAAAAAAATGTTATAATTATAAAATAAAATAAAAATTAAAAAAAAAAAAAAAAAAGAAAGAGGTCAAGGTTGTAATGTATTCATTCCAGTCCATCAGTTACGGGTTCACGGGGGATGACCCATTTCGGGCTATGATTAACCCCCACTCCAATCTCTTCATTCTGTTGCTCTTTTCCAGAGGTTGCTCACCTCTCTGCCTCTTTTCCTTCCCCTCTCTCTGCAGGACTAGAGTAAAGCTTGAGAGTCTGGAAGATGCGTATATCTTGCGAGGTGGTGACGATTCCCTGTCCGACAAGCACGGGTGCCCGGCCTACGTGAGCCCTGAGATCCTGAACACGAACGGCAGCTACTCTGGCAAGGCCGCGGACGTTTGGAGCCTGGGCGTCATGCTCTACACCATGCTGGTCGGACGCTACCCTTTCCATGACATTGAGCCCAGCTCCCTCTTCAGCAAGATCCGGCGGGGCCAGTTCAACATTCCCGAGACTCTGTCCCCCAAGGCGAAATGCCTTATCCGTAGCATCCTGCGGCGGGAGCCCTCCGAGCGGCTGACCTCACAGGAGATTCTGGACCATCCTTGGTTTTCCACAGATTTTAACGTCTCAAATTCGGGATATGGTGCTAAGGAAGTATCTGACCAGCTGGTGCCGGATGTGAACATGGAGGAAGATTTGGACCCTTTTTTTAATTGAGCACACTTAAAGACTCAGTGTTTAGAAGGTACGCGAGTCACATGAAGGATCCCTTCTTGACTGAGTTCTACCGCCCACCCACGTCGGCCTAGCTTGGTAGTAAAAGAGGGACACGCTCACGAGCTGCTGGGTCCGAGGAAGGAAGCTCCGCCGTCCGAGAGCTGCCCCGCTCCGCCACGTGTAACGCGGGGGGATAACCGAGGCTGGGGTGGGGTGGGCCGGGGCAGAACTCTGCTAGCGGGGTAGATCGATGGGAGCAAAGGCAGGAGGGAGACTCCCCTCGACGTACCTTGGCTCCAAGGAGATGGCGCATGGCGACTCTCAGTTCCGGGGCAGCTCTCCACCACTCCCGTTTGTGTTTTGTTTTGCAGATCTCGGTGGGACGGGAACTTGCTTTTCTCCTTTTTTGCCTCAGACACACATCTTGGCATCGCACTGTTAGTATTTAATTCCTCGTCATCTATTCAGGGAGGGGACAATTGGCTGACGATTTTTACTTTTCAAGAATACCAACCAACCTGGCGATAACTAAAACGGGACTCGCTCCAGAAACTGGTGCAAAAACGGTCTGGCGTGTGAAAAGCGGGTGCTAAAATTGAACACAGGAGGAGCTCAGCTCACGGGGGATTGATTTCTCGTGAGGCAACTGGTTCACCTTCACGTCAGGAGCGGACACTCGGGTGCCTCTCTCCTTTAGCAAACCCCTCTGTTCTGTGTTGAATGAACGGGAAATCGCAAGAAGCTCTTTGGACTCTGCAGTTCCAGGAGCATTACCGCTACAAGAGCTAATTATTGTTTTTTAATAGAAAAAGAGAGGGATGTTGAGAAAGGAGACTGGAGAGGGTATTGAGGAAAGAGGTTGGGAACGTGAACTTCCCTGTTTTTCTGGGCTTATTATTAGCAAAAAGGCCAGAGAGAACAGGAAGTTGTGAAGTCCCTGTGGGACTGGCCTAGCTCTGCCTCTTCTCCAGGCCGCGGTCTCCTTCTCCGTAATAAGAGGGTGGTTGCTAAAGTCCCTTCCGACTCTTACCATCCTGAGTTCCAGGTTCCCTCCCGGGTCTCCCATTGGACTCTTCTGTGATTCTCAGCGTCGGGTTTTGACACAACGGCATCGCGACTGGTTGGCCCCAGGATAAAAGCCGGGGCTCATCCCTGGCATCTCGGGGAGAGGAGCCCGGCCCTGGCTGAGCTCGTCGGCTCCCCCACTGGAACGGGTGCGGTTTCTGCTTCGGAACGGCAGCCGTCATCCTCACGCTCAACAGAGAGGAAAGATGCACCTTCCTTTTGTATCCTATTGTCTGGAATCACTCTATTTATTAAGGAAAAAGTCACAGTTGGGATAGATTAATGCCAGTATGTCAATTACGGGTTCACCGGGATGACATGTTACATGCTGTAGCTCCCGATTATCCCTTTTTTTCTTTTTTCCTTCCTGCGTTCAGCTCTTCGTCCCCGAAACGCCGGTTTCTTTGGCTTTCCTAGGTAGCGAGCTCCCTTTGATTTAGCCTGCCAGCCCCCCGCCTTTCTCTCGCTGTATGATAAGGAACTCCCTCGGCCTCCGTCTTTGTATTTCCAGTCCGTACCTCATTGTTGGGACTTGACTGCCTGTGTGTGTGCTTTGTGAAATGGTCACATTTTCTGGGTAGGTAACACGTGGACTCTCTAGGATGTAAATGTTACTTGAATTTGTGTTTTGTCAGAGTTTGTGGCATGTACGTGCAGATGCTTGGATGCCGCCGACCTGCCCGGCAGGATATAACACGGTCACACTCACAAGACAACGGTTCCCAGGAGACAGAGCTGCCGCCCACCTGCCCTCGGATTCATTTTGGTCACTGAGACTCTTTAAGGAGGATTGTTTTATTTTATTTTATTTTATTTTATTTTTTACATTCTGAAGATGGTGCTGTGTCAAGAAGGACCTTTTTTTTCTCCCCCGTTTGTTTGTCTGTCTGGTTTCTCCCTCCCCCATCCCCACCCTGCCTCATTTTTTTAAAGTCCCCTGTAGGAAGAAAGATCGATGATGTGCATGGCGGGGCTCTCCACCCTCTGGTGCTTTGTCACGGATTTCGATTTCATGTTTTTGTCCTAATCTCTTCAATAAATAAAATTGTGCATATTTAACTAAAAGCATGGACTGGGCTGACCGACTCCATTCTCTCTGTGTCCGTCTCATGGGCTCGCACGCCTGGCCAGCTACTCGAGAGCTTCGGGAGGGGGGAAAGGCTGGTTTTTCTCCCTCTCCAATGTCTCCCAACACGATCCATTTAAGAAACACTAGTTTAAAATGCCAGATTCAGGGCAGCTGGGTAGTACAGTGGTTAGAGCACCAGCCCTGAAATCAGGAGAACCTGAGTTCAAATCTGGTCCCAGACACTTAACACTTCTTGGCTGTGTGAACCTGAGCAAGTCAATTGAACTCCAATTGCCTAAAAAATAAATAAATGAATAAATGAATAAATAAATAAATAAATAAATAAATGAATGAATGAATGAATAAATGAAATAAAGCAAATAAATAAATAAGTGGATGAATGCATGAATAAATAAATGAAATAAATAAATAAATGAATGAATAAATAAATAAATAAATAAATGGATGAATGCATGAATAAATAAATAAATAAATAAAAGCCAGATTCACAGAATTTCAGAGCTCAAGGGAACTTCAGAAAGCATGTAGTCAATCCTGATTTGAATGAACAAGACCTCTCTTCCCTCCCTCAATAAATGACCAAACTGTCTTGGCTTAAAAGCCTCCAGTGAGGGGAGATCTCCCCACCTCCCAAAGCAGCCCTTGCCACTTCGAAGCCCGATGGCACGTCTACATCAGCCACTTTGCAGCTTCTTCCCATTCCTCCAAACCATGCCCCCGGAGGCCAAACAGAACAGATGAACTTGGTCCAGTGGAAATAGCAGAATATTGACAACTTGCTTTTAGCTCCAAGGCTCTTCCCCTGAGGTTCAACCCTTCAAATACAAGAAGAGGGCTCTTTTATTCCCTCCAGCCTTCTCTTCCTTGGCCAGAACACCCCCACTTCCTTGTAGTGTAGTATTGAGGGGTATCTATGGAGGAACATATCAAGCTATTCTTGCCTGATAATAGCAGTCCATATCACTCTAGCTTTGGATATTCACAGTGCTTTCTGTCTTTGAGATAGAGATGCAGGGATTATTTCTGTGCCCTAAAAATTAGGAAATCAAGGCTCCCCGAGGTGACTGGAGATTCTGAAATGATACAGCTAAGAGCTGGTAGACATGGACCCTGTAGCCCAGGGCTTCTTGAACTTTTTCCACCTTTGACCCTGAGAAATTTTACATGACCTCAGGAACGTCGACATAGAAAATAGGCATTTATATCAAACATTTGCAAATAATAAAGCAGAATTTCATGACCTCCACCTTCAGCTACATAATCCCTTATGGGGTCACAACACGTTCTAGCCCATTTCATCGCAGCTCATGATTTAGAGAAGTGGACTGGAACCCCGAGTAGCTAAACAGCCCACCCGAGGAGGATGAGCAGAATGGGGACTTGGAGACTCCCATCATCTAACTTTAGATCCCCTACATTAAACTGGCTCTTCCTTCAAGTGAAAAGAGTCCCTCCGTTAACATCTTAGAATTGGTACCAGCATCAGTCAAGCCATGCAGAAAACCCTCCAATAGAAATCCTGCTACGGGGAGCTGCTAGTGACATTGCAATGGGTCCTTGGAATCATGGGTCTCTCTGAAGGAGGCTGCCGGAAGAGGCGATGTTTAAGGGGAGCTTTAAAGGATGGGGAGGACTTCAACAGATTAAGCGGTAGTACTTGAATGCAAATGTGGAGGAAAAAAAAGGCAAGGGGGATTGGGGGATGCATTCAGAAGATGAGGAAGTCCATGTACTCACTGGAATGGTTCTCCTTGTGAGGGGAACAGTAGGACCAAGTCTTATTGTGAGGGGTGTGTGTGTGTGTGTGTGTGTGTGTGTGTGTGTATATGTGTGTGTTTATGTGTGTGTGTATGTGTGTATGTGTGTGTTTATGTGTGTATGTATGTGTATGTGTGTGTTTATATGTGTGTATGTGTGTGTATGTGTGTATGTGTGTGTTTATGTGTGTGTGTATGTGTGTGTATGTGTGTATGTGTGTGTTTGTGTGTGTGTGTATGTGTATGTGTGTGTTTTCCTAATACAGGCACGTTGGGTGCCGTTTGGTCTCTGCCACTTTCCTGTACTATACGACACCTGATTGTGTCCCGGGGTTGTGTCAAACAGAACAAGGCCAGTCCTTTCCCCTGGGAGCCTTCGGTTATTTATGGCCCCTGTCAGTCTATCCATTATCATGAAGTGCTTCCTTTGTGCCTGGAACTGTGCTAAGTGCAAGACAGGGCCACGAAGGAAGGGGACAAAATCACCTTAGCTTTCAAGAGCCTCTTTTCTAAAGGGAGGAGATTTCAATAAAGAGCAGAGACTCGGGAGGTGCAGACAAAGTCGTTTGTTTCAGAGCAGAAGGCACCTGGTTCTCCTGGGTGATATCTCTGGGTCCTTAGTCTCAGACTTCATGGATCAGAACTTTGATCTTCCTGCTTGCCCACCTCGGACACCTTTAGCTCCCCAGTTCCCCCCCAGACCAGGGCTTCTAGAACAGGGCGCAATCCTCCATCAGGGCAGAGTCAAGGAGACCATCACTTTTCTATATTTGGAAGTTGAACCTCCCTTAATGCTGCCCAAGTTCTTGTCAATGTCCTTGGCGGCTGCCTGAGAGTCTGGGTTCTACATGGGCGGGATGGGAGCCTGGCTCTTTGCGTTGAAGCAATAAAGAGAATAATATGTTCATTGAGCAGCAAACAGGCAGCATTGGGTGTGAGGTAAAGGGCCATGCTCGGAAGGATTTTCTGCCAGAAATTATCTGAGGCCTTTCTTCAGTCAAGGGGAAGAGGGAGAGCAACATGGGATGGTACAAAAGAATGCTGGGATCCATGTTGATCACAGCTCTGCCATGTGCCTTTTTGTGTGATCTTGGCCAAGTCATTCAACTCTGCGAGGCTAGAGGCTTGGTCCAAGCCGGCTGACCTCTCAACCCCTTCTGGCTCTCATCGTGTGCTCCTGTGATCCCATAAGCTCCAGGGAGAATGTAGACAGCAGGGATCTGTCAGGTTCAAGGTGGAATCTTCCCCTTCTAGGACTCTTTTCTGAGGGCCTGAGCTCAGCCTGAGCCAGGCAGCCAGACTCCCTCTTCCCCGCCAGCTGGGATCCCTCCGAGGGAGTGCAACTTTCAAACAACCGGACTCACCGATGCTCCGTTTCAGGGACTAAGTGGGAGGCAGCAAGAATTCTCTTTCTCCTTTTTTAAATCCAGTTGATTTATGAGAGATGAGGAGAGCAAGTGGGGGACATCTCCTGGCCAGTTTTCCTTCCGGGGGCCCCAAATGGCATCTCCTTTGCTTTTGAAAAGCTTGATCCTTGGGGGAGCCCGACCTCACAGGTTTCATGTCTCACTCAGTCTTGGGGAGCAATGCGACTGGATGAGGGTGGATGGGAAATGCCCAAGAATCGGACTCCCAGGGAACGCTTTTAGTGGAGATGTGAGCCGAGAGGCCCAGGAGCTGATTCTCAGTGGAGACAGGGAGCCCGGAACCCGAGTCCTGGAGGAGACGGCCCAGGCTGGGCTCAGGAGCACCTCAGCCCCTACCACTGCCAATGAGGACACTTATTAGCTGGTCTGAGCTCTAAGACTGGACTCCCAGCCCACCCTGGCGCTGCGCTCTAGCTGCCACGTCTCAGAAGCCAAGGCCGATGGAGGAGCTCTGCTCCCGAGTCAGAGAGAAGTCCTTGGATTTCTGAGCTGGTCTCCCCATTGATGCAGGAAGGCTGCTGAACAAAAAGCCCTCCAAGGTCCCTTTCCAGCTGAAAAAATTATTCCTTCCCTCCCTCCCTTCCTTTTCTCCCTCCTTTCTGTCCCTCCCTCCCTTTTTTGTTCCCTTCCTCCTTCCCTTCCTCTCTGCTTTTCTCTCTTCCTTTCTTCCTTCTTTCTTCCCTTTCTTTCTCCCTTTTCCGTCCCTCCCTCCCTTTTTTGTTCCCTTCCTCCTTCCCTCCCTCTCTGCTTTTCTCTCTTCCTTTCTTCCTTCTTTCTTCCCTTTCTTTCTCCCTTTTCTGTCCCTCCCTGCCTTTTTTGTTCCCTTCCTCCTTCCCTCCTTCTCTGCTTTTCTCTCTTCCTTTCTCCCTTCTTTCTTCCCTTTCTTTCTCCCTTTTCTGTCCCTCCCTCCCTTTTTTGTTCCCTTCCTCCTTCCCTCCCTCTCTGCTTTTCTCTCTTCCTTTCTTCCTTCTTTCTTCCCTTTCTTTCTCCCTTTTCTGTCCCTCCCTGCCTTTTTTGTTCCCTTCCTCCTTCCCTCCCTCTCTGCTTTTCTCTCTTCCTTTCTCCCTTCTTTCTTCCCTTTCTTTCTCCCTTTTCTGTCCCTCCCTCCCTTTTTTGTTCCCTTCCTCCTTCCCTCCCTCTCTGCTTTTCTCTTTTCCTTTCTTCCTTCTTTCTTCCCTTTCTTTCTCCCTTTTCTGTCCCTCCCTCCCTTTTTTGTTCCCTTCCTCCTTCCCTCCCTCTCTGCTTTTCTCTCTTCCTTTCTCCCTTCTTTCTTCCCTTTCTTTCTCCCTTTTCTTCCCTTTATTTCTTCCTTCTTTCTTCCCTTTCTTTCTTCCTTCCCTTTCTTTCTCCCTCACTTCTCCCTCTTTTCCTCCCTCTCTCCCTCCTCCCCCCCTTTGATAAATCTCTGTATATACTTCAAAGCCCTTGAAGAGAAGCTCTTGTTGATCCTAGAGGCCCCAGAGCAAGGGCGGGTTAGAGAACTGGGAAGCTCTGAGATTTCCCTGGTGTGGAGGATTCCCAATATGGAGACTCTTCTCACTGCTGCAGCTCGGCCTCTTTTCTAGAACTGAGATTGTGGAGTCTCCCAGCTCTAAGGTGAAGTCGAAGGGCACCCGGTCGTGTGGCAGGAGATCCTCCTGACTCCAAGGTGAACTCGATTCTCTGTGCCATGCGCCATTTACAAAAATTATTGGCCAAATCCAGTCTCAGATACTTGCTAACTGGGGGATTTGATTAAGCCATTTTCTCTCTGTCTGCCTCAGTCTCCTCCTCTGCAAAATGGGGAACAAAGGAGCATCTCCTTACCCAGGATCGTTGTGGAGATCCAGTGAAAGAAGATTCGCAAAACCCTGAGTGTAGCGTAGTGCCTGACAGGCAGGGGCCACTCAACAAAGGTTTTTTGGTCTCCTTCCCCTCCCCCTACCATGGGTCCCAGGGATCAAATAGAAATTCCTACGTTTGAGTTTAGTCTATTCCCAACTTCAGTCTTTCCTTTCTTGCTGACTTTCTTACACATTTACTCCCCTATACAAACACACACACACACACATACAACACATATATAAACACACACACTCACATACACCACACATACACATACCTACCTACCACACATTTACACTCCCGAGATACCATATATACTCACACTCACATCCACCACATATACACACATATACCAATATATACATACATACCACACTCACAACTTACCACCTAGACACACACACACACACATACTAAATATACACACATACACACATATCACATATACATGCACACCACATATATACACACATACGAAATATACACACATCACATACACACATACCAATATACACACACATACCACACTCACACACATACTAAATATACACACCATTTATGTGTATGTGTATATATACATACACACACACTCACACAGACACCACACACACACATACACACATACCACATATACACACATCACATACCCACACATACCCACATACCAATATATACATACATACCACACTCACAACTTACCACATAGACACATACACACATACTAAATATACACACACATACACACATATCACATATACATGCACACCACATATATACACACATACGAAATATACACACCATTTATGTGTATGTGTATATATACATACACACACACTCACACAGACACCACACACACACATACACACATACCACATATACACACATCACATACCCACACATACCAATATATACATACATACCACACTCACAACTTACCACATAGACACTCACACACATACTAAATATACACACCATTTATGTGTATGTGTATATATATATATATATATACACACACACACACATACACACATCACATATACACATACACACATAGCACATATACACACATCACATACCCACACATACCAATATATACATACATACCACACTCACAACTTACCACATAGACACATACACACATACTAAATATACACACCATTTATGTGTATGTGTATATATATATACACACACACACTCACACAGACACCACACACACACATACACACATCACATATACACATACACACATAGCACATATACACACATCACATACCCACACATACCAATATATACACACATACCACATTCACAACTTACCACAGAGACACACTCACACACATACTAAATATACACACCCTATATGTGTGTGTGTGTGTGTGTATACACACACCAAACACACACACTTTGTAACACAGACATCCTAGGTTGCTTACACACATACACACACACATTTTGTAACACAGATATACCAGACTGCTTGCTGCTCCTTACAAAGAACGCCTCATCTCCTGTCGTCATGTTCCAGTTGCTGGAACGCACTCCCTCCTAGAATCTCAGGCTACCATTTCTGCTTGGCTCAAGCCCCACCTTCCACCCTTGGCCTTCTTCTTTCCTCCCGGTGCTGGGTCCTTCCGCCTTAGGTTCTCTTCAGCTCATGCTGGAAGGTGGCCCGGTCTGTAGATGCCTTTTTCTGTATGTGTTGGGCCCTCAGCTCCAAGGCAGCTCCTTGAAAGGTCAGGTGTAAATGCCCAGCTCCCAGCATCTTGTCTGAAATAGGATAGACACAATGAATCCTTGCTGATTGATTGATCACAAAAGGCACTTTCATGGCCAAATGGAAAGAAGGAGAGACAACGATGAACTGACCAAGGCCTTCGCTGGCCAAAGCAAACCAAACCAACCAAACAAAAGGCTCCAGACCCTGGATGTGGGGGAGGGTATTCTGCGGAAGATGAATGAGGAGCTGTGGATGAAAAGTGCCCCCAGTGAAATGTCACAGGCCCCCATCGTACCCACAGAAGGAATGGCTACTTTATTCATTAAGAATTAAGAAATTTCAGCCTGTGCTCTTCAGTCCACAGACTCCTCCTGAGATCCTTTTGGATCCCAGCTCTGTTGGCCCTTATACTGCTCTCTCATGTGGTCTGATGGCTTTCACAGTCCCGATGAGCATGGTTCTCTACCTTGCTAAGGATCATGGGCTTTTCTGAAGGGCTCAAAGGTTACAAAAGCTTTCCTTGCATCTTGAGAAAGGAAGCATGAGTCTTACTCGTGCCCTTTTTCAGACACTGACTCGCTGTATGAGTCTGTGTAAGTCACTTAAAAGCTCTTAGCCTCAATTTTCCCATCTCTAAAATGGGAATCATGGCAATAGCACTTACTTCACAGGATTGTTGTGAGGATCAATTTTTTTTTTTTTTGGGCAAAACTTGAGGTGCCATGTAAATGTGAACCACGGTTATTATATATTGTACTACACTGTATTATTTATATAATAACAGATCTCCTATATCACATATTCCATGTCATGTTAGATATTATGTCACATTAACCGTATTATATGGTATTACAGCATTATGACATGACATAGCCTACATATTATGTCACACCATGTCAGTTACCATATCACGCCTTATATTAATCCAGGGCCTGAACCGAGAGGATACTATTGTTCTCCCACCCCTCCGTGGGTGTCCTGAGTAACACTCAGCTGGCCAGTTGGCCATGTAGATTTTCTCCTCCAGCTGGAAGGAGTGCAGGATCCCAGACTGGAGAGGATGTTCTTTGTCTCACGGTGAAAGATAATGTTGTCATGGAAAGAGCGCTGAACTGGGAGGCCTCGTTTTAGATCCATCTTTGCCCCAAGACAGGCCTAGGTAGTTCTAGGCAAATCACTGGGTCATTTAATAAATAGAAAAAAAGGTCTAAGTTGCCTCCCAGATCTCAGTTCTTTGTTCTAAGGCCCCTCCCATCTGACATTCTATGTTCTATGTTGTAAGGCCCCTTCCAAGCCTGACATTCTGAGGCCCTTCCTAAGTCTGGCATTTTGTGTTCTAGCCAACTTGGATATTCTGTCTTTTGTTTTTGAAGGTCCCTTGATACTCTATTCTATATTCTAAGATGCCCCCCACCCAGGTCTGACATCCTGTTCTGGGTTCTAAGTTTTCTCCTAGGCTTGCCATTCAATGTTCTAGGTTCTAAGCCCCCTCCCAGATCTGACATTCTATTCTGGGTTTTAAGATCCCCAGATCTGAAATTCCATTTTATGTTCTCGGTTCCCTCCCAGGCTTGACATTCAATGTTCTAGGCTCTAAGGTTTCCCCAAAGTCTGACATTCTGTTCTACATTCTAAGTTCCCTCCCAGGCTTGCCATTCAGTGTTGTAGGTACTAAGATCCTCCAAGTCTGACATCCTGTTCCGGGTTCTAAGTTTTCTCCTAGGCTTGCCATTCAATGTTCTAGGTTCTAAGCCCCCCCCCCCCAGATCTGAGATTCTGTTCTAGGTTGTAAGTTCCCTCCAAAGCTTGCCATTTGGTATCCTAGGTTCTAGCACCCTCCCAGGTCTGACATTCTGTGTCTCCTCTCAGCTCCAACAATTAATGATCCCGTTGGTGCCCTTGCGCTCTGGGTTGCTTCACTTTTGGCTCCCACTTGAATTGATTGGGCGGTCATCTTCCAGACTTCAGCAGTCTCTGTTTTGAGCTGGACATAGTACAGTCCCTGCCTTTTGTCCCTCTCAGGCCAGTACGATGAGGGCTTTAAATCCTATTTTACGTCATTCAGGCTTTTGTGCCTAAGAACTCTGGCCAGCTCTTCTGTGGCTTGTGGAAATGATGGGGGAGGCCATTAGCGCCTTCTGTCTTTTCACTTTGCTTTGTCACAAAGTCTTTGTTCCTTGGAGGACTGAGAAACATGAGGGCTGGTGGGAGCCTGGAGGCTGCCGTGGAGACAACACAGAAGCTTGGCCGGAGTCATGATTTTATTACTCCTTATTAAACCTCTGGCCAGCTCCTCATCTCAGGACCCACAGACCCCACTGATAAAGCCACAATCATGCTATGCAGCAGCTCCATCCCACTCCCAGTAGGGCACTGAACTTGGGCTTCCCAGCTTCCTCATCGCTAATATGAGGAACATGAGTAAGAGCTCTCAATCCAATATGTTCTCCTCCTCCTGCTGCTCCCACTCCCAGGCCTATCTCAGTGACCCACCATGCTGGTCCCAGACACTCCTACTAGTGAGTTAGCTCAGTGGGCCCTCTGCTTCCACTTAATGAATAGAATAGGGGGACACTCTTCCCCTAAATGGTTCCCCAATTGAAGTTGGATTCACACGGCAGGTCTGAGCCTGAAACCATGATACATTGGTAACAGAGAACTTGCTTCTCTAGGTAAGCTGAGGAATCTTCCTCTCCTGATACAGAAGGTAATCCTTTCTAGCTGATAGTCTGAGATGTCTGCCAGAGCCTTGAGAGCTCATAAAGCCTGTGGTATATGGGAGTGAGATTTGAACCCAGGTCCTTCCACATCTGAGGTTTTCTCTGTTCCATTTCTACTGATGTCTCTCCTTACTTCCCATGTCTCTATCAAAATGGCTCCAGGATTTCTTCATCCCTCCTAGTTGCTAGTATTCTACCTGCTCTCTCCCCCACCCCAGGATGGAAGAGATACATTTTATTTACTTTGTGTTGATTTACATGTATACATATTATCTTTTACTCTAAGCTCCTTGAGGGCTGGGACTAATTCCTATTTGTTATTGTATTCTTGGTGCCTAAAAAAGTGTCTGCTAAAAAGCAGGTGTTTAAGAAGGGCTTGACAATTAATTAATTGATTGAAGGAAGAACTTCCAAGAGGCAACATGTGACAAAAGACAGGATAACTATGTAACAGTCTAGGAGACATTTTCTCCAACTGTGGTACCTTAGCCATGTCACTAGACTCTGTTTCCTCCCCTATTAAATAGGGCTGTTAGAACTTCACTATCTTTTTCTCATGATCATTGAAAGAAGAGTATTTTGTAGACCATAAGGCACCTTGGAGGTGTGATCAGTATGACATAAAGGAAAAAATGTTGGCTTTAGAATTAGCAGAATGGGCCTTCAAATCCTACCTCTGATACAGGGAAAGTCACTAAATTGCTGTCAGCCTCAGTCCCCTCCCTTTACATGGAGATAATAGATCTTCCAGGGTTGTTTAGAAAAGCATAAAAGATAATTTTGTAAAATGCCTTGGATACCTTAAATTACTATATGAATGAATGTGAAATATTTGTTATTAATAATTGATAGCTGCCCAATGATGGAATGAACCGTTTCAAAGGTAGTGAGTTCCTCATCACTGCAGGTATACAAGCAGAATCTTGGTGAGTACTTGGCTCTTGTGGACAGGATTCCAGTTTCACATAGTAGGGCCTGTTGGGTATTATTATTTTTATTATTAAACTCTGAGATTCTGCCAAACACTGATCCCAGAGCTCCCTCACTGGACTGTCACTAAAGAGCCCTTGACTCTCTGATCCTTCAGATAGCCTGCTAATTTTTTGGCCTCTGGAGAAAGGGACGAGTCTGTGAAGCTTTTGTCAGGGGATTTGTCCTTGTTTAGAAGTTGTGGACTGCTCCCTCTGGACTCTGTATGGGGAGGTCAGTCACTGGTGCAGACTGTACCTAGCTCTTTAACTCTCCAAAGTGAATCAGCTGGGAAGGGGAGGAACAGGAGAAAGGAGGCCTTATCCTAAGGCTGCAGACAGGTGGAAGACAAAGTTTCCCAGAGATCCAGTCCCTGGCTGCCATCTTTACCTGTGGGAAACCCGCTCCAGTCTACAAAGTCTCATCTTCTCGGGTTACCTCCACACCCTTGTGAGGGAGGCAGAGAGTGTCAGGCAGGCAGGAGGCAGTCCTTGAACATTTAATCTTCTCTGTTTATCAGACAGAGGGTGAGTTTGGGGGGACCCAAAGAGGGGAAAAAGTAAAAGGAGCACTCCCTGTTCTCCCCATTTATGGGTGAGGAAAGTCAAGGAAAGACTCTTAGGACCACAGTGAACCAGGAAGCAGTTTGGGTTTAGGCTGGCAGTTTGTGTCCCTCCCTTTGTCAAAAGCCCTTTGGTGACCTGGCCCAGCCATGAGCATTGAAGCTTCCCCAGAAGCTGTCTTTCCCCTGTGGAATTAGGTGATAATTAGCTGTCCCCATATCTCTCTTCCACAAAGTCTGAGAACCAATTGGCCCTCGGTGTGGTGTCTATACACTCTGCTTTGTAACTCTGTGTATCTGAGTGTGTGCATATCTGTCTGTGCAAGTGTATGTTTGAGTGTGGGTGTATCTGAGTATGTGTTTGTGTCTGAATGTGTGTGTGTCTGATTGTGTGTATCCAAGTGTATATGTGTATTCTGAGTGTGTCTTAGTGTATGTATGTCCGTGTGTGTGTGTGTTTGAGTATGTGTGTGTATCTGAGTGTGTGTGTGTGTTTGTTTCTGTATGTCTGAGTATGTGTTTGTGTCTGATTGTGTGTATCCAAGTGTATATGTGTATTCTGAGTGTGTCTTAGTGTATGTATGTCCGTGTGTGTGTGTATTTGAGTATGTGTGTGTATCTGAGTGTGTGTGTGTGTTTGTTTCTGTATGTCTGAGTATGTGTTTGTGTCTGAATGTGTGTGTGTCTGATTGTGTGTATCCAAGTGTATATGTGTATTCTGAGTGTGTCTTAGTGTATGTATGTCCGTGTGTGTGTGTGTTTGAGTATGTGTGTGTATCTGAGTGTGTGTGTGTGTGTTTGTTTCTGTATGTCTGAGTATGTGTTTGTGTCTGATTGTGTGTATCCAAGTGTATATGTGTATTCTGAGTGTGTCTTAGTGTATGTATGTCTTATATGTATGTGTGTCTTATGTGTATGTATGTCTGATGTGTATGTATTCTTATGTGTGTCTTATGTATGTCTTATGTGTATGTGTGTATATATGTCTTATGTGTATGTATGTCTAATGTCTTATGTGTATGTGTGTATGTATGTCTTATGTGTATGTATGTCTGATGTGTATGTATTCTTATGTGTGTCTTATGTATGTGTATAATCTGTGTATGTATATCTTATGTGTGTCTTATGTATGTCTTATGTGTATGTGTGTCTTATGTGTATGTATGTGTATATATGTCTTATGTGTATGTATGTCTAATGTCTTATGTGTATGTGTGTATGTATGTCTTATGTGTATGTATGTCTAATGTCTTATATGTATTGTGTATGTATGTCTTATGTGTATGTATGTCTGAGTGTGTGTGTTTGACTATGTGTTTGAGTGTGTGTATTTGAGTATCTTCAGGTCTCTGCCTGTGCTCGTGTGTAAGGGCCCTTTAAATGGGCGGACACAGTGCATCGGGATTGAGGCCCAGAAATTTCTGTGGATATTAGGACTGCCCTTGGGCGGGATCCTGGCCATATTGAGATAGCTTCGTAATGGGTGACTCTCTCGCTGATTGGCTGTGTGTGTGACCTCACAGGCCCTATATAAGCCCACTGCAGGCAGCAACTGGCCTCTTTAATCTCCTGCTGTTCACCCTGGCTCCCCAGCTGGGTGGCCAAGCCATGATGGGTAGCCAAAAGAGGTAAGGGTTTTGGTAGTGAACACATGGGTCTTCTGACCAGGTGTTCACCAGGGAACCAACAAGTCAGGGCATCAGTTAGGGCATTATGTGAGTAGGTATAATAAAGGCTTTTAAGATTACATGTGGTTGTTCTTGAGTGCGCTACCGGTTACTAAGCTATAGATTCAAGAGATTGTGGCCAGAGACCTTAGAAGGCCTCAGAGGAGGCGAGCCGGGTAGAGCTCACACTGCAAAGGACAGTGGTCAAAGGTACTCTGGTGGGTCCAGGACAGACTAGTAATTGTAACTGCCAGGAGAGCACGCTACAAATGGCGCCCAACGTGGTGGACGCATCAGGAATTATCAGGTTTTGAAAATATTTAATATTCAGAATTAAGATTCTGAAAGATCCGGTAGAAACGCCACTTAAGAGGGAAGACAGAGAAGCAATATGGACCCAGGTAAATCTGGGATCAGACTCAAGGACATAGCTGAACATAATGCTTATTATATAAAGAGGTTAAAGAGCCAGATGGAAGATCTTTTAACAAAGATCACCACTGAAGAACAGCAGGAAGCTTGTAATCAAGCTCCACAAAGGCTATCCCCACACCCAGTAAATAGAGCTCAGAGAGGGAGCAACCTAGAGCTAATGCGATTGTATGACAGTAGAGAGTATAAAATGCCACAGCAAGAGTTGCTGGAATTGCAGGTTAAACTACAGATGGAGATAGAGAAAGAAGAAAAAGCTAGGTTACTACAGATAGAACAGGAAGAGTTCAAACCAGTGGCAGAAACTAAGGAAGGAAATAAAGGAACCACATGGACTAAAGTTGTAGAAATTCTTCTTAGCATTTTGTTGGTTTACCTCCTGCATTGTTGTTTTAAGGAATGTATTGATTACTCTTCCATGGAGAAGAAGTTTAGTTCTTTTTATGTGCAAAGCTCAGGTTTGATTTGGAATCAGCCTTTGGGGGATTTTCCAATTCTTCTTCCCTCTGCCTCACCTTCTTGGGCCAAGGGAGAAGGGGGAGGAGGAAAAGGAAGGGCGATAATACCATCAGCACTGCCCATTAATCCATTCAAAACTCCTGTGTCTTTTCAAAGGACCGGAGTAGGCTTTATGCCCCAAGGCAAAAAGGAATTGTGGGGTATTGAGTATAATCAGAAAAGTTTTAAAAATACAGTTCAGTTAATTTCTAAGAAACCTTACAGGGATAAGATCTTGCAGTTAGAGAGAGTGGAATTTTATACTTGTAAAACTGCTAGGATCGTCTTTGGAGAGTTGGAACTCCTCTTTTCTTACCTCGTGGATTTTCCACTTCCACAGGTGAGCTTGATTTCCCAACCCCCTACGGGTACTTATAAAACAGTGTTTATGTTTAGAATGGGTTGGAAAATTGCTGTTTTAATCACTAGAATAAATAGACAGTGTGTGATCTTTGACCCAGGAGGAAAATATCAAATTTATTGATTCACACTCCTGGAGTACAATTCGGTATCAGAAATTCAAACTTTGATTTTTAGGCAAAAGAATTCAGGGATATAGCCCAGTGTTCTAGTAAAGTCATTACTGCACAGACTATCCCCAAGATCTCTTCTAAACAAGAGAAGGGAATTTTGGGATATGTGATTGCTTACAATTTTTAAATTTTGATTTTACATTTTTAAACACTTTTGATTTTACATCTTCAAAGTATTTTGATTTTACATTTTAAAGTTATTTTGGTTTTATATTTTTAATCTATTTTGGTTTTACATTTTTAAATTCTTTGCCTTTTACCTTAGCAATGCACTTCGGGCATACACAGAAAGTGCAGCTAAGTGACAGACTGACTTTTGTCTGACTTTTGATCTTTTTGACAACAACTTTGTTTCCACTGTGATGTGGAAAGGCCTGGATGGCATTTGGAAAGGCCCAAGTTGGGCCCCAAGTACATTCCTTCCTAGGTGCAGATCCAGCAGTAGAGTTCATCCCCACCAGAGACATTTGTAACCTGGGGATCCAAGAGAAGGACCAGACAACAGTCCAGAGAGACCAGCCAGATGTCAGCAGCCCTTCAGACGCTGATGGCAGCAATGTCCCTCCTGACCATGACACCAGAGACACCAGACACAGTTCCAGTGTTGCAGCTGAAATGGACTGTTTTGGGTGATACGCAATATAAAGACTGTAAATGGACAATGGGCCTGCTTGCTTCTCCCGTGGCCACTTGCCATATGGTGGCCTGGGAAGAGGCTTTGCCCTATGCTTTCTATTGAAGGACTATGCTTTTAAATTAGTGGGTGAAAAACCAACACACCCACCTGCCATTGTTATTGAGACAATGTTACTGGACATGACTTTGCTTATGTGCACCTGTGAAACTAGAATTGTTCTAGAATTGTGAAAAGTGCAATAGAGAATTGTGATAAGCTAGAATTGTTCTAGAATTGTGAAAAAGTGCAATTGAGAATTGTGATAAGCTAGAATTGCTCTAGGATTGTGAAAAGTGCAATAGAGAATTGTGATAAGCTAGAATTGCTCTAGGATTGTGAAAAGTGCAATAGAGAATTGTGATAAACTAGAATTGTTCTAGAATTGTGAAAAGTGCAATAGAGAATTGTGATAAGCTAGAATTGCTCTAGGATTGTAAAAAGTGCAACAGAAAATTGTAAGAAACTAGAATTGGTCTAGAACTGTGATAAATGTAACTAGAATTGTGACAACATACCTACTGATATTTGTTAACTAGAATTGTGATGTTTTACCTTGTTGACTTCCCACCTCAGTGTTGACATCCTACCTCATTGGCATCCAATCTCTTTGGCCTATTATCTCGAGTATGACTTTGATGAATGGGTTGAACATTTGGGCCACTGTTGAGCCTGGTTCTCATTGTCATACTTCTGTTTACTGATCTGCTGCTTTGTACCTCTTTGGGCATAACACTCTGTCATCTCATGGACCAAGTGAACTATAGCTGGTGCTAAAAGTTTAGCTTGGTGAGATGTGCGGTTCCCGCAAAACAAGAGAAAGGGAATTGTAAGGGCCCTTTAAATGGGCGGACACAGTGCATCGGGATTGAGGCCCAGAAATTTCTGTGGATATTAGGACTGCCCTTGGGCGGGATCCTGGCCATATTGAGATAGCTTCGTAATGGGTGACTCTCTCGCTGATTGGCTGTGTGTGTGACCTCACAGGCCCTATATAAGCCCACTGCAGGCAGCAACTGGCCTCTTTAATCTCCTGCTGTTCACCCTGGCTCCCCAGCTGGGTGGCCAAGCCATGATGGGTAGCCAAAAGAGGTAAGGGTTTTGGTAGTGAACACATGGGTCTTCTGACCAGGTGTTCACCAGGGAACCAACAAGTCAGGGCATCAGTCAGGGCATTATGTGAGTAGGTATAATAAAGGCTTTTAAGATTACATGTGGTTGTTCTTGAGTGCGCTACCGGTTACTAAGCTATAGATTCAAGAGATTGTGGCCAGAGACCTTAGAAGGCCTCAGAGGAGGCGAGCCGGGTAGAGCTCACACTGCAAAGGACAGTGGTCAAAGGTACTCTGGTGGGTCCAGGACAGACTAGTAATTGTAACTGCCAGGAGAGCACGTTACACTCGTGGGTGGCAGGACAGAAGTGGGCCGTAGTATCAGGGGACTCTGGATCTTCCACTGAATAGGCAGTCTGATCCAACCCTCTCTCTTTTTTTGACAGAGAAGGAACCTGATGGTCACGGTGGTTATGGAGCTCTCCCCAGCTCACACTAGTAGCACACTGGCCGAGCAGGTATCTGGCCGCCGGATCACCACACTCCCACGTCGGCCTGATTCCCTCCTCTGAGAGCAGATTGTGTCTCTCTTCCCTGGCCTTGTTATGAGAACAGGTTTCAAGCCAGTCCGGAAATCCCCTGTCCACTGGCATGGTTCTTGGACCTCCCCTCAGTCAATTCAATCAACATTTATTAAGTGCCTACTGTGTGCCAGGCAGGCACTGTCAAGTCAAGGACAGATAGGACACAGCAGCTGCCCTTGAGCCTCTCCCATTCTAATGGAGAACTTAGGGAGTCGATCTCTGCCTGGCCACGTGTTGGGCTTCTGGCCGTGAGAAGGCACATGGGAGCCCGGGGCCGGCCTTCCAACTTGGGACAGAACTCATGCAGGATGAAGATTTGACCCTAGTGAGGAGGAGGATCCATGCTGGTGTCTGCCCATATGTGGGTGAAGCCTCTGGGGTTGGGGTGTATCCAGCTGTGGAAGGTGATCAATGGATCCAGGGAGACAAAGCAACTTATGGTAGGGCATTGGGAACAAAGCTGGTTGGGGGGAGAGCCACTGGGAAGAGGAGACTCTGGCAGCAGAGGCTTCCTCCAAAGGGGCCATGTTCCCCCTGGCACAGGAAGGTTGAAGTGGGCCCCACTCGGACTCCAGTTTGGTGCCCTCTCCAGAGACAATCAGAGTAATTGCATCTCCCATCAAGCTCTGTTCCTATGCAACACTGACTCAATTAGAAGCAGAATACTGTGTGGGAGTCCAAAGTTGGGGCGCTGCCTTAGGGATGGCACAGAGGGCATTTCTGTCCTACTTGGGAGCAGTTGGATTAGAAGATATGGCCTGAGGGGGTCCCTTTTAACCCTGATATGCTGTGAACAGGATTCTGGGACTATGTGGCCTGACCTTACTGCTAATAAGCAGTGGATTCTTACTCTCTGGCTCCCCATTTTCTCATCTAGATTTCTATTCTGTGACTTATGGCATTAATTAAAAACCATTCATTGACTTTAGGAACATTCTGGGTCAAAGGTTCTTGTACTGGAGCCCATGAATTTGTATGTTTATTTGCATATATGTTTCAATATGTATTTTAATTAAAAAATCTTTGCAGTTCTAGGTATTCTCTTTAATGAATTTAAAAATCTGATTCAGGGGGAAAATTAATTCTGAAGAGTCTGTATGTTTTGCAAGAGTGCCCAAAAGAACCAGACGATACAAAGATACTTAAGAAACCTTGATCCAGGTTTTTAAACTGGAGAATTTGTGGTACTGAGAAGGAGAATTGTGCTCTTTCATCCCAAACCTCCCTCTATCACTAATGGCCAACGTGACCCCGAGTAACTCATTTCAAATTATGGGATTGTAACTTTAAGACGAGAAGGAATCTTGGAGATGGGGCAGTCCGACTTCCTCCTTTTGCTTGTTTATCTCTAAAATGATCTCGGCTTGGCCCGGAGAACTTCCTTGGCATTGTGTGGGGAAGGAGGGATCCAAGGGAACGATTCTGCCAGCCGCACATTTATGAGCTGTATCCAACAATCTCCTGTTGACCTGAAAATATACGTCTTCCCTCGACATGATGGGGAGGAAGGGAGGGAGTTGGAAGAGGGCTCCTTTGTCAGCTCTGGGTTGATCTGCAGGACCTTTAAGGGCCTATCCTGGGACCCCCATCTACACTAGTAGGCAGGATCGATGGGAATCTTCAGGATGCTTAGGCAGCCAAGAAAGATCAATGTCATCTAGAGTTTCTTACAAATGGACTCATTTCCAGGAGTTGGGGGGAGAGGTGATATAGCAATGGCTTCTCTCCTCCTCAGATACCTGGATTGGAGTATTACATTTCACTCTCTCTGTGTGTATTTATACACAAATATGAAAATATATGCGCAGTGTACATATATATATATATATACAGACATCTTCATGTGTATGTGTGTATATACATTTGTATGTATATATAGGTATGTATATGTGTGTAAATCATCCATCTATATGAATATCTATATATACCTAATACATATATCTATCTACATGCATATATGTCTATCTATATCTATATATGTCTATCTATACATATATAATATACATAAACACACATAAATGTATATCTCTCTATATATATATTTCTATATCTCTCTAACTACCTATATACAATTTATCTTTCTACCTGCCTGCCTATTTATCTATCTAACTGAAGAAAGACTCAATGTGAGCCTGAATAGCTGCCAAAAGCTTTGTGGGGGATCTGGGGGCTGATTTCTCAAGTCAGTCATCCAGTTCTCTTAAGTAATTGAAGGATTTCTAAGATATAGTTAGATAACTGGACATTCTTGAATTAGAATCATATCTACCTTTCTAAGGGTATTTTATGTATATGTAAATAATAGATAGATCATCTACCCTTCAGACCAAATCCTATGGACCACAGACCCCCAAAATTGAATGAGATGAGTCAGTTGTCCAACCATTTGGACAGAGATGAGAAAAGCAAAGTAAGAGTCCATCATTTCTGAAGTACATATCCCCTTTCTAAGGGATTTCAAAGATCATAGAGACTTGTTCTCTCGTTTTGCAATGAAATGAATCGAGGTTCACAATGGTCAAGTGATTGGCCAGTGACATGTAGGTGACATGGGTGAGATTTGAACCTGTGTTCTCGGACTAGAAATCCATTACCTTTTCACACATCACTTCTTGAACTCTCAGTTTCCTCATCTGTAAAATCAAGATCCTAGCCGGTTTTGTCAAGATCCTAGATGGAGTGTTGCCATTTTTAGTATTCTCATTGTAATCATCACTTGGCAGTGACTAATATGGTGGAACAAGTCTTGCATCTGAAGTCAGAAGATCTGACCTTGATATTTATTTCTTCTATGACTTTAGGCAAATTGCCTCCCTCTCTAAACCATAATTCCCTCATCTGTGAATGTTCCGCCTCTACATAGCACATGATTAATTGATTGACAATTGACTGCTTTATTTTTTGCTCTGCAAAATGGAGTTAAGAAGCCCTATCTTTGGGTTGCTGTGAGGATCACATGACAAAATGAAAATGAAGGTGAACTCTTAACCTTGGGTATATAAGTTGTTATTCATCATCTATTCTTTTTTTCTGAGGCAATTGGGGTTAAGTGACTTGCTCAGGATCACATAGCTAAGAAGGGTTGTGTCTGAGATCAGATTTGAACTCAGGTCCTTCTGATTTTAGGGCTGGTGTTCTATCCACTGTGCCATCTAGCTGCCCCTTCATTATTATTCTTTATGTTGTCCTTCCAAACATGATGTGGGTCAGATCCAGTATTGTTAAGGTCAATTCTCCTAGAGCCTCCACAGCTGTGAACATCTGAAGGTGTTGTGGGGCAGTCTTTACTGACACAGGTGTTGCTTGTGGACTGGGAATGAAATAAATTGGAGGCAGAGGGAAGAGGAGAGAGATCAGACAATGCATTTCCTCTCATTAGGGAGGTCAGAGAACAGCAACTGCCTCTCCGTCTCCTTGTATCATCATCATCATCATCCTCTCACAAGAAGAGAAGAAAAGGTCTACCAGAGGTAAAGCAAAGTTACATATTGTGTTCCCAACATAGTATACTTCAGAACTGATGAACTCTTGCCTTGCTTTTTCCATCTCTGTCCAAATGGTTGGACAACTGACTCATCTCATTCAATTTTGGGGGTCTGTGGTCCATGGGATCCGGTCTGAAGGGTAGATGATCTTTCTATTATTTATCTTTACTATCAATCAGTCAATCAATAAGTATTCATTTAGCACCTAATACCTGCCAGGCATAGCAGTGCTTCAAACAGAAAGTTACATTCAGGGTACAGCCCCCACTATCCAGTTCCAGCTGGGGTTTTTATTTGTCATGTTGTTTAAAGGACCAAAGACCACAGGATCTTTCAATTTAGATGGGAGAAAGAGTCTTTTCCCCCTTGAATGCTGGGTAATGAAGCAGGGATGTGGTCTCTTAGGATATAGGATTATGATACAGCACTCCCCCGGGAAGCCCTGTCCTGGTGAGCATAATAGCCCTGATCTCATGGACTCACCAGTGAATGAAACTCACGGAGGCAGCTTTGTACCTTCTGGTCTGTTCTCTGTTTTTGCTGTTTTCCTGCTGGAGGTAGTAACCTAGGTAATTCAATTCAAGGCAATTCAATAAGCGTTCATTAATATCCTATTCTGGCTAAGTTGTGTGGCGGTGAGTCATGGAATACCACAGTCTCTGAGGAGGGTCACCCAAAGGGCAATGGAGAAGCACATGGTGGGTGTGAGCAGGCTATAACTCAACTAGAAAAAGAACTTCATAAAAGGGGGCATAATGGATGTCATCAGACAGATGAATGACCGGAAAAGAAAATGGCCAAACGTGTGATGAGAACAAGGGATATATCAAGAGGGCAGGAAGATGTCAAGTCATTGGGTTGACCCTATAAAGATTATGGGCTTAGACAAGGGGTACGCAGTGTGAAGTTCCAGTCTGCAGTGTTGGAAGGAAGAGCCACATTGGTGACATCACAGATCAATTGATTGAAGCATCCGGGTACCCGCCTAGTCTGCCAAGGCCCTCCCTGAGAACAATGAAGTCTGACAATTCTTCAGTGAATCCATGACCCCATCAGTGGGCCTGCCAGTGATTCAGCTCATAAAGTTTTCATGCTTCCTTATCCGTGGGAGCCTCGCCCAGGTACTTCCTAGATCCTTCACCCAGAAGGCTATTCAGCCTGCTGTGGGCTGTTGTGATAGCACAGATTTAGGGCAAGAAAGCACTTCACTGAGTCCAAACTCCTTATTTTACAGATGGGGAAAAGGAGGCACAAAGAGGTTAAGTATGACTTGTCTAGGATAAGTTTTGACCTCGGTACTTCCTGACTCTATGATGAGCTCTCTACTGACTGGGCTAGCTAGTTGTCTTCCTCTAAGTCTCCCAATATTATATTGGTGACAAGGCAGCTCACTACATTGTGTGTGGTAATTACCATCCTTCATCCCTCTTTGATGATGATGATGATGATGATGATGATGATGATGATGATGATGATGATGATTGGGCAAGGTGCCCATCTCCATCTTATATGTTCATCCAGAAAGATCCTGAAATATAGGCAGATCATTCTCATAAAAAATTCTGTAGAGGTTGAAATGGGCAACTGGGTGGCCCAGTGGATAGAGTGTTGGGATGGAGTCAGGAAAACTCATCTTCACAATGAGGCTGAAGTTTAAATAGTTTGGCCACATAATGAGAAGACAGGACTCATTGGAATAGACCCTGAGGCTGGGAAATATTGAAAGCAAGGGATGGCAGAGGAAATGAAATGATAATATTATAATATTATAGATTAATAATTAATATAATATTATAGAAGCTAGGAACATGAACTTGGATAGATTCTGAGAGATGAGAGAGAGTAAAAGGGTCTGATATGTTATAATTCATAACAAAGAGGTTGAAAACTAGGGATTATAGTTTGATCTGTGTCCTCCTATTGTGTTTTGGGGGTAGCACTACGATGGGTGATAAAAAAAAATAATGCTTCATGTCTTTTCCCTCAAATACATTGAGAATAGAGCTTACAATGTCCTCAATCTTTTGCCACTGAACCATGTGGATGTCTCTGCATACACTCATTCTAGTCCTGTCGCCGACATTTTTGTTTTCTTATGTGTCATTTCTATTTCTTCACATAGCACTGACAACTTCAAAATTAGAATCAAAATGTGGGAGCCTGATAATGATGAAAGGAACACACTGAAGGGATCATGGATCAATTGACA
>NC_133618.1:9284906-9294906 GCF_048593235.1 Sminthopsis crassicaudata | reverse complement strand
TCTTCTTCTTCTCAGGCAAATCTAGGGATCATTGGATTTAGAGCTGGGGTGAACCCTTCGGCATCATCTACCCTGACTTGTTGAGTTTATAGGATCCAAAAAAAAAAAAAATCAGCAAAAATTTAAGCATCAAGTAGGAGCCAAGCCCTCAACTGGAGAGTTGAATGCAGATAAGAAATAATCTCTGTATTACCGTGATTTGCAATCTATGTACTCAAGTAGATGGGTAGATTTTGGGGAGGTTTATAAATACGAATGGGAAAGATTCCATCTTTATTTTCATTCACCTATAATTGAAAGGTAGCATTTCCTTCAATTACATACAAATTTGAGAAGATAGATTGGAGCCAGAATATGGAAGATATTCCCTTATTCCAAAGGCTATAGAAAAAGGAAAAAAAATACAAGTATTAAGCACTTATTGTATGCCAAGCCCTGTATTAAGCACTTCACAAACATTATCTCATTTGAGCCTCACATCAGCTTTGCAAGTTGTCATCTCTATGTGATAAATTAAGGAAACTGAGTTAAGTGCTCAGGGTCCCACAGCAAGGTCAGATGGAAGTCAAGTTTTCCAGATTCCAGGCCTAGGTTTCTATTTACATTTAAATAGTAGAATATAAAAATACTTCAGACAGGATAAAATAAGGAATACACTTGGGTGGTGGCTGTGAGAGCGGATAGAAGAGGATGGGAGGGAATAGATTGGAGACACTCAGAAAATTTTGGCAGCTGATTAGTTAGGAGCACGTTGAAGATGAGTAAGAGCCGAAGATGTCAGAAGTCATGAATTTGGATAAGCGTAAAGAAACTGGTGCCCCCAAGGAAATTGAGATTAGGAGATGAAGAGCTAAGGAGAGATGTGAGAAGCTCAGTTCTAGACATGTTGAAGCTAGATGGGGAAAGGATACATGAGAGGAGAACCTGGCCATCAGATATATGAGGCAGATTGAAAGTTTGGTCTAGTGTTCCCTTCTCTATAAAATACTCTTTTTACCTTGGACTCTTGACCTATAACTGGAATAAAATTTAGAGCTAGCTTATCTAGTCCAGCACATCATTTTACAGAGGGAAAGTGACTTGTCCAAGATCATGCAGGTGACTAATCTAGCATTATAATTGAGGACCTCTGACTACAAAGACTTGTTCTTCTCTATTATAATACTGTTGTGAGAAAAATGTTTCTTTGTTTAAAAAAGAAGAATTAGTTCTATAGAAATTCTCTGAGCCAACACTGCCATTGAATGTGACGGTTATGAGTCATGTCCAGGGTGGGTCATAGAGATGATACCTCAGGGCATTGCTGTTGGGAGGCCTCAAAAGTTTAACATATACACACTTTGAATGATAGAAACATCCTCATTCAGGACCAGGTTTAGCAAGATTAATTAGTTAAAGCAGGAAATTGTGCTCATTCATGAGCCACCAGAGAATGGAATTCCCTCTCATACTCAGATGAATTTGTATTCATTCTGAAATTATTTTTACATTATTAACTGAGAGTGTGATGTCACTGAAAGAACTTTAAACTTGGATTCAGATCAGAAGAACCATGTTCATATTTTATTCTGACCAGTTACTCACTGGGTAATTTTGGACAAGTTATTATTCTCTGCTGGTCCTTAGATTGCTTAGATGTAATATAAGGGAAGTGGACAACATGGCCTCGGACTTCCCTTTTATCTGACAATTTGTGGTTGCATTTCTTGATGCAGCCCTTGGAGGTTTTTGTGACACTAGTGATGCCTTGGATATGAGTGATGATGATGATGATGGTGATGATGGTGATCCAGGGCTAAGAGGTCAGAGAGATATACAAGACATCCTCCCTTTTTTTCCACTGTTTTTTTTGCGGTTCCCGCAAAACAAGAGAAGGGAATTGTAAGGGCCCTTTAAATGGGTGGTGCCGCAGTGCAACAGGAGATTCGAGTGGCCCAGAAGTAATCTCTGTAGATATTAGGACTGCCCTGTGGGTGGGATCTTGGCCATACTGAGATAGCTTCATAATGGGTGACTCTCTCGCTGATTGGCTGTGTGTGTGACCTTTATAAGCCCACAGCAGACAGCAGTCACTTTCTTTAACCTGGCACTCTTTAACCTGGCTCCCTGAGCCAATCAGATGGATAGCCCAGAGAGGTAAGGAGTTTGGTAGTGAACACGTGGGTCTTCTGACCAGGTGTTCACTAGGGAACCAACAAGTCAGGGCATCAAGTCAGGGCATTATGTGAGTAGGTATAATAAAGGCTTTTAAGTTTACACGTGGCTGTTCTTGAGCATGCTACTTGTTATTAAACTATAGATTCAAGAGATTGTGGCCTCAGAGGATCTTTGAAGGCCTCAGAGGAGGCGAGCCGGGTAGAGTTGACACTACAAAGGTCAGTGGTCAAAGGTACTCTGTTGGGCCTAGGGCAGACTAGTAATTGTAATTGCCAGGAGTTCATGTTACAGTTTTTATTAATAGCTTTTTATTTTCAAAATGCATGCAAAAATTGTTTTTAATATTCACCCTTGAAAAGCCTTATTTTTCTCCCTCCCTTCCTCCCACTCCCTCCCCTAGACAGCAAGTAATCCTATACATGTGCAATTCATCTAAACATGTTTCCATATTTATCACGCTGATCAAAAAAAAAAATCAGATCAAAAAGGGAAAAAAATGAGAGAAGAAAAAAAAAAAGCAATGAAACAACAATAAAAAGGTGAAAATACTATGTTGTAATCCATATCCAGTCCCCAAAGTCCTTTCTCTGGGTGCAGATGGCTCTCTCTATCACAAAGCTATTGGAATTGGACTGAATCACCTCATTGTTGAAAAGAACCAAGTCCATCAGAATTGATCATCACATAATCTTGTTGTTGCTGTATACAATATTTTCTTTTGCTGTTGTTGCTGTATACAATATTCACTTTACTTAGCATCAGTTCATGTCTCTTCAGGCCCCTCTAAAATCATCTTGCTGATTGTTTCTGATAAAACAATAATATCCCATAATATTCATATACCATAACTTATTCAACCATTCTCCAACTGATGGGTATCCACTCAGTTTTTGGTTCCTTGGCCCTACAAAAAGGGCTTCTACAAACATTTTTGCACATGCAGATCCTTTTCCCATTTTTATGATCTATTTGGGCTATAGACCCAGTAGAGACACCACTGGATCAAAGGGAACGCACAATTTGATAACTTTTTGAGCATAGTTCCAAACAGTGCTCCAGAATGGTTGGATCAGTTCACAACTCCACCAACAATGCATTAGTGTCTCAGTTTTCCCACAACCCCTCCAACATTCATCTTTATCTTTTCCTGTTATCTTAGCCAATCTGAGAGGTGATATCTTAGAGTTGTCTTAATTTGTATTTTTCTAATCAATAGTGATTTAGAGCATTTTTTTCATATGACTAGAATTGGCTTTAATTTCTTTATCTAAAAATTCTGTTTATGTCCTCTTGCCATTTGACAATTGGAGAATGGCTTATATTCTTATGAATTTGAGTCAATTCTCTATATGTTTTAGAAATGAGTCCCTTATCACAGCCCTTGGTTGTAATTTATTTTTCTTGTTTTTTTTTTTTTTATTTTTTATTTTTTTTTTGCTTCCTTTCTAATCTAATCTAATCTAATCTAATAATTGTTTGTACAAAACCTTTTCAATTTAATATAATCAAATCATCCAGTTTGCATTTCATAATTTCCTCTAGTTTTTCGTTGGTCACAAATTCCTTCCTTCTCCACAGATTTGAGAGGTAGACTATTCTTTGCTCTCCTAATTTGCTTATAGCATCACCCTTTAGGCCTAAATCATGAACCTATTTCAGTCTTGAGATAGAGTGTTAGGTCTTGGTCATGGCTTAGTTTTTGAATGATTATTTTTCAATTTTCCCAGAGATTTTTGTCAAATAGTGAGCTTCTATTCCCAGAAACTGGAGTCTTTGGGTTTATCAAACACTGGATTACTATAGTTATTGATTATTATGTCTTGTGAACCTAACCTCTTTCATTGATCAACTACTCTATATTTTTAGCCAGTATCAAATTGTTTTGATGACTGGCTGCTTCATAATGGGATGGCTCAGGTAGGCCACATTCATTTGCATTTCCCCTCCATAAATTCTCTTGAAATTCTTTTACTTTTGTTCTTACAGATAAATTTTGTTATTATTTTTTTCTAGCTCTAAAGTAATTTCTTGGTAGTGTGATTGGTTTGGTACTGAATAAATAGATTAATTTAGGTAGAATTGTCAATTATATTATTTTAGCTCAGCCTACCCATGAGCACCTGATATTCTTTCAGTTGCTTAGATCTGACTTTATTTAGAGGGACAGTTTTTTGTAACTCTATACATATAGTTCCCAAAAAGTCTTTGTCTTAGCAGATAGACGCCCAAATGTTTTATATTATCTTCAATTTATTTTAAATGGAATTTCTCTTTCTATCTCTTGCTTGTTGACAACATATAGAAATGTCAATGATTTTTATGGATTTATTTCGCATCCTGCAAATTTGCTTAAGTTGTGAATTATTTGTAGTAGTTTTTTTAGTTGATTCTCTAGGGTTCTCTAAGTTATCATCATATCATCTGCAAAGACTGATAATTTGGTTGCCTCATTAACTCCTCTAATTCCTTCAATTTCCTTTTTTTTTTTCTCTTATTGCTAAAGCTAACATTTCTAATACAATATTGAATAGTAATGGTGATAGTATTTCATCTTTGATCTTATTGGGAATTCTTCTAGTTTATCCCCATTAAATATGATGTTTGCTCATGGTTTTTGATAGATGTTACATATCATCTTAAGGAAAATGCCATTTATTCCTATGTTTTCTAGTGTTTTTAATAGGAATGGGTGTTGGATTTTGTCAAATGCCTTTCCTGCATCTATTGATATAATCACATGATTTCTGTTAGTTTGCTTATTGATGGAGTTAATTATGCTACTAGTTTTTCTAATATTGAATCAGTCCTGCATTTGGCCTACTGACTTTTGATTGGAACTAGAATCATTTTGACCTACCTAACCAAAATATCTTTACATCATGTTAATTAACATTAAACAGGGGGCAGCTAGGTGGTGCAGTGGATAGAGCACCAGCCCTGAATTCAGGAGGACCGGAGTTCAAATCTGGTCTCAGACACTTAACACATCCTAGCTGTGTGACCCTGGGCAAGTCACTTAACCCCAGCCTCAGGGGGAAAAAAAAAAAGACTTCGCCTAATTAACATTAAACCATTCTTCATCTTCATCTGTTTACTAGAGGCAGCTAATTGGCAGGTACATGGCACAAAGCATTGGACTAGGAATCAAGGAGATGTGAGTTAAATCCAGTCTCAGATATTTACTAACTTGGTAATCCTAGGAAAGTCACTTAATCTTTGTGATCATCGGTTTCCTTAACTGTAAAATGGAGATAATAAAAATACAGATCTCTGAGTTGTCATGAAGACCCAATGAAATACTATTTTCAAAATGTTTTGCAATCTATAAAGGACTATATAAATGCTAGCCTCAGTCTGCCTATCTATAAAGTGAACTGGAGAAGGAAATGGCAAACAACTGCAATATCCTTGCTCAGAAAACCTCAAATGGAAGAGCCAGACACAACTGAGGGAACTGAACACCACAATCATCATCATGATCCTCATTTATTATTTCCTACTATCAGGAAGCTAGATGACTACATTTCAGGCTGATGAAATGAGGCAGAGAATTTAGAGAGTATAATGTTTCATTTCATTTAATTTAAAAGAATCATACCCAAATTCCAGACAGAACCTGGAAACCATCTAGCATAAAACCTTCCTTGTACATGGAATTGGATTTGATGTACACTCAAGTCACCCCTGCAGGAGGTCTGAGAATCCTGCCTCTGTAAGACAGGAGGACATATGTGGCTGTTTACGGACATCTTCCATTGGCAAAATGCTTGAGAGCATCCCCCTTTCATTGACTTCTTAACCAAAACTGGGATCTTAAAAAGTCCTAACTGGGGCAGTCTCTTCCCTTCCCCTTTCTTCCCTCTTCTCTACGTTTTTCCTGTGTACAGAGAAGGGGAAGATAGGTGTTCCAAGGAGAAAGAACATGCTATAAAGGGAAGAGTATGTGGATTCATGAAGTTATTTATCAAGTATTTACGTGAGGCACACAGTTTGTGAAGAAGTCCAGGGGATACAAATACAAAAATGGCAGTCTCTATCCTCTTGGAGTTATATTTTAGTGGAGATGATAATGTATGGAAGAGGATATAGTTGATGGAGACTGAAGGCAAGACCCAGAGTTCCTTAAAGAATAATATCAAGGTGGGTGGCGAGACCAGAGATTTTGGAGGACACAGTAGCAGGGTGAATAACAAAGTCTACCAGTCCTAGGGTGTAGTTAAAGGGAAGAAAGAAAAACATGTGACATAGAGCTAAATGACTTATTTCTGTGCTATATTTCCCATGTGGAAATCACATGATCATAAACAAGGCACATTTTTTCTGGGGCCTCAGTTTCCCTAAATGTAGAGATAACAACATACTGCTCTCTTCTTATCCTCTGTCACTCTTATTACATAAATCCTTCACAGAAAATCAGCTCCTTCCATCTCATGGGTACTAGGACAGGAATGAGTTATCCAATGTTAACTCCAAAGTTCTTGGCATGAGTGAGAAATGGTTAGCTTTTTCTTCTGGGTACACATTTCTGAAATGGAAGTTCTGACCTGACTTTTTGTGAGAAGGTTATCTTTGGTCAATAGTTAATAAAATAAAATAAAAATACAATAAAACATAGAAGATATGACATTTAAATCTTCCATTCTCTGGTCCCCATGCATCTTTATGTACTGTTTAATGGT
The DNA here is from genome assembly GCF_048593235.1 of Sminthopsis crassicaudata. Classification (NCBI taxonomy): domain Eukaryota; kingdom Metazoa; phylum Chordata; class Mammalia; order Dasyuromorphia; family Dasyuridae; genus Sminthopsis; species Sminthopsis crassicaudata. The sequence continues at coordinate 9,288,070 of NC_133618.1, read as the reverse complement.
TCCACTTGTATCTGTTACCATTCGTGTCGGCTTTTTATGGCGCCATTGCTTATTGGGAAACTAATAATTTCAATTCTATGGAGATTGTGTCTTCTTATAGTTTGGCTAGGAGAGCTAGATACTAGAATGCAGGACCTGGAACCATGAAGAACAGACTTCAAATCTGGCCTCAGACTCTTCTAACTATGTGATTCTGGGCAACTCATTCACCCTGTTTAATTTCAGTAGCCTCATCTGTAAAATGAGCTGGAAAAGGAAATGGCAAACCACTCTGTTATCTTTAACAAGGAAGTCCAAAATGAGGTCACAAAGAGTCAGCCATGATTGCACAGATGGTTTGAGTATGTACTCTACAGGAGAAAATGCTGCTTTTAATATGTTGGGATTTTGTGCCAGGAGAGGGCTTGAGATCATTGATGGCACCATCGAGTTTCTCAAATACAGCTCACTCTCTTCTTTCTATTTAAGCCACTGCCCATCTGCAAAGCCTAAATTCAGATGCACTCCACTAATGGGCTGTCCATTTGACTGCCTAAAGGGGTATAGATACATGGTACAAATAGTTCATCCATTCAGTTGTCTCCACCCCACTTTATGGATTGGATGGTGAGATCAGTCAGGATCTATGGATATTTATCCCTGGATGTCATTTAAGAGGATGCCGTGAGTAGCCTCAGGCTGGATGCAATTAACACAATGTAATCCACAAATCAAAACATCTGGAGAGAAGCAACATCCATAGGGAATCCCTCTTCCATCTGGAGGCTATGTCTATGTAGGGGGTGAGGGAAGAGACTGAGAGAGAAACAGAGACAGAGAAAGAGGAAAGGAGAGACAGACAGAAAGAGAGACACACAGAGAAACAGAGACAAAAATGAAGAAAAAGAAATAGTAAGAGATAAACAGAGACAGAACATTAGAAAAAGGCACAGAGATAGAGACGGGGTGACAGGAAGAGAGAGACAGAAGGAAAGAAAGAAACAGAGAAGCCAGAGAAAGAGTCAAAGACACAGACAGAGAGAGGCAGAAACAGACTTCGAAGAGGATGTTTGGAAATGGTACTTTTCAAAATCTCAGAAGCTGAGTAAGGGGGGAAAACCAAGAAGAAATAAATGTCGCATTAAAACTCTATGTATACAAGGTGTGAATATGAAATGCTCAGATTGATTTCCAGACACTTTTGGACATGACACTGTATAATTTCAGGATTGGATATTCATTTTACCAGAGAGGCAGAGCGTGTTTGGGGGATTAGGTAGCTCATCAAACCTTTGAATTTGTTGATCAAAGGCAGCGTATTTTGCCACAGAAGCCTTAGTTCCTCCTCCTCATCCATCTGCTGTGTCCTCCCCTGGCAAGGGCTTCATCAGGAGCAACTTCCTAGCTCTGGATATCTGCAATGCAGAGCTTCTACTCCCTTCTGGGGCCTTTCCTCTGGAGGCCTTTGGGCTGTTGCTAGATCACTTTGCCTTTCAACTGAATTGACCTTAAAAAATTTGCTTTAAGGCACCTTTCTGACAACTTGCCCTGGTGCCTCTGCTTGAGGATTATCCAGACCTCCTCACCATCCTCTTTTTTTTTTTTTTTTTTTTTTCTGAAGCAATTGGGGTTAAGTGACTTACCCAGGGTCACCCAGCTAGGAAGTGTTAAGTGTCTGAGACCATATTTAAACTCAAGTCCTCCTGACTTTAGGACAGGTACTCTATCCATTGTACCATCTAGTTAGTTGCCCCTTTCCACTTTCTACAAGAAACCTTTTCCTACCCTCCTTAATCCCAATATCTTCCCTCAGAGATAATCCCACTGTGTCCTGTTGGTTTACTTATTTATCCACTGTTGTTTGCATGTTGTCTTCCTCTTTTGACTGTGAGCTCTTTGAGAACAAAGAGCCTTTGTTTCTGAATTTAGGTACATGATACATACTCACTCAGTTGAATCGACTTGGGGTTCAAATGGGACTGGACAGAGATATTGCAGCAGATGACTAGGTTTAAGCCCTTTCACTACTTGGGCAAGTAGTACAATAGCTTGGAGCCTCAGTTGCCCCATCTGTAAAATGGAAAGGTTGGATGAGATCCCTTCCAAGTCTGTCTCGGTATCCAGGGGATTCTGATAGTTCCCTGGTCTCCCTTTCCACCACTTTTCTCTGCAGTCTCTCTGTTCACCACATTGTCCCCGTCATCTTTACAATCTACATCCTGAGATCCAATTGAAGAACATGATTTATCCTTGGGTATTTTCTCCCCGTGTAGAGAATCATAATCTCTCTGTAAGACACCCAGAGATGCACTCTCCATGTGTCAGAATTGTCTAGCCGTGACATTTTTCATCACCTCTGTCACTGACACTAAAAAGAGGCAAATCTATTATTTCATGCCAGTCTCCATGGGCTCCTCTTCCCTCAGCAAGGACAGAAAGAACACAATTACTGGCTGCAGGGAAATGGCCAGAGTGACACCTGATTGCACATCTGGGAAATCCAGTTAGAGTCTCAGAGCCTCCATCATCATGACTGTCTCTCTGAGCCCCTGACGGCCTCCTTTCCACAAGACATTTAGAGGAAATGCTGGTAATTCACCCCTACTACACACAGCCCAAGACATCATTACTAGACTCCTGTAAGCATAAGATTTAGAGCAGAAAGGGGCTTAACGCTGCAAGGACATTCCCCGGTCCTGTGCTTATGGATGAGGGATGAGTCCTGGATGGAAACTCATCAGTGGTTCACAACAAAGCCCGGGAACTGAAGGAAGGAGACTGCTTCCCTTCTCCACTGGTAACCCCAGAGAGCAATATTGGACTCAGCACATAGAAATCACAAATGCAGCGCTGTATTGATTCACTCATTTATCCAATACAAAGTCAGGGGGAAATTATGAAAACCAGAGTGGGGCAGGGGGCAGTATCTTAGAACTTATTGCCCTTCCCTCCCTTCCCATTCTTTATATAATGGCTGAGATTTATAACCTTATGTAGCAAGTAGCAAGCATCCAAGTGGTGACTTGACTGATGCTAGGAATTCTGGGAGGCTGGGAAAATAAAGGAGTACTTTCCAGATTCATGCAAAGGCATGGACATGGGAGAATATGCGCATGGAAAATAGCTTAGTGGACAATTTGACTATAAAAGCAAATAAGTGAAGAGTAGGAGGGGGAAGTAGATGG
>NC_133618.1:9236392-9281392 GCF_048593235.1 Sminthopsis crassicaudata | reverse complement strand
GGGGAGGCATCTTCCTGTGCTTTTAAGGGCTGTTGGACTTCTCTTCCAGCAAACTGAATGTTCTTCCTGACAGACCCTGAATTAAAAGGCATTGTTATCCTGAGGGAAAGCTGAGGTATACAGTCTTGGGACTTATCAGGAGAGCTAGCTAAGCAGAATACGTGCCCTAATTTAAACGGAGCTAGAGGGTGAGATTTCAGTCCGATTATTTAGAGTATTTATTCTTTGCCTTTATGGCCTCTTCAGCCAATATCTGAATGGCCTCTCACTGATGGGGTCTTCCACTGCCTTGGGGTGGAACAGTAGGAGATCCTGGGAGGTTCCCAATTTCTCGGTGAAGGGAAGTAATTAGAAGTAGTGCTACTCTTTGGGTAGTGGAAAAACATCATGATTTTTTCTCTAATTTTTCTCCTCTTCCCTCTCTGCAAAGAGAATAGCCTCGTGCCCAGGTAGATTGTGTTTGTTTGGAGCCAGATATTGAAAATAACCCATAACCACCATCCTCTTTATAAAAATAGCAATAAATATTTTGAGGGCGGGATGGAGGAAGTTGCCCAGACCTTTGCTTCCAGCAGGATAGTGTGGGGAGCTCACCCTCCTTCCCATAGATCTGTGATCTAGTTTAATTCAATTTCATCTATATTAATTACTTTCTCTGTGCAAAACAGTCTGCCAGGTGCTGCTGATCCAAGTTCAAAAGGGAACAGTCTGTCCGTCCTCAAGCAATTTCATCCTACTGCATTTGTTTGTAATTTGCAGCCTTAGACAGTAGCCGGAGATATTATGGGACTAAGTGAATTTCTTCTCGTGGTTATTGTCGTATGGACGATTTTAAATGGAAAGGCAGGATGAAGAAAGGGAGCCCTTCTCATGTTCAGTTGGAGCGGTAACCGACATCTGACCTTTCCTGTAGAATCTAAGATTTGCTCATTCAAGGAACGTGACCAAAGCTTGAAGCTCTGTGGCCAAAGCCTCTTGTCCGTAATAACTGCCTGGAGACCTGCTGTCTCTCTGGGGTGCACAAGGACAATCTGATTTAAAAGGGACAGTTCTCAACTGGCTCATTGGCACCTCCCGTACCATCTAGCCAATGACAAAGGAAGCTACTCCATTTTTACAGGCCATCAGCCCCTTCTTAGGGTATCTATGTGCAATTCCGATGCTGGAAATGTGAGTTTATCTTCGGGTAATGAAAGTTCTTTTTACTTCCCTATTGTATTTCCCACTATACTCTTATACCAAGGGATAGAACTCTGGTCACCCACTGGCCACCATCACACAGCTAGCGTAAGAGAAGCATCCTTGAACCCTGGCCTTTCCAACCCCAAGGCTATCATTCTTCAACCACATCCACTCCCTGATCAATTATATTAATCAATTATAAAATTATATTATAATTGATATCATAATCAATTATAAAAATTATATTAATCAATTATAAAATTATATTATAATTGATATCATAATCAATTATAAAATTATATTAATCAATTATAAAATTATATTATAATTGATATCATAATCAATTATAAAATTATATTAATCAATTATAAAATTATATTATAATTGATATCATAATCAATTATAAAATTATATTATAATTGATATCATAATCAATTATAAAATTATATTAATCAATTATAAAATTATATTATAATTGATATCATAATCAATTATAAAATTATATTAATCAATTATAAAAATAATTCATCAATTATAAAACCATAAAAAGTTAAGGGGAGCATAGAAAGACCCACGTGAATACATGCAGAATAATTAAAACCAAGAACACAGAACAAAGATACAATGACCACAACAATTAAATAGAAAGAACAATAAAACGAAATGAAAAGTTGACTGATCTTGGACCCAAAGAAAAGATGAGAAAATGGATCTCTTTGTTTCTTTCCTGCAGTGGGACATTGCCAGTGCTTCAGATTTGGGTTCATATTTTCCTTCATTTTGTTGAGCTCCATTTAAAAATTTTTCTCTTCACTAAAAAAATCCTCAACAACAAAACAAATAATAATAATGACAATAGAAACTTTCTTAGAAGAACTGGTTCTCTGGATAAGGGAGGGAAAAGAATATATTTGTAAGTAAATTTGGTGCAAAAGTTAAAGGCATCATTAAAAGAATATTATATAAGAATGTTTTGATTTTGATTTTTTGGCTATGAATCTGTTTTTATTTTGTCAAAGATGTTTTGATTGATTCACATTTTTATTAGTTTTGATCATTTGCATGTTTCTGATAGCCAGTTTAGTATTAATGGAGTGATTCCTCATTAAATACTGACTTCTCTAGAATAGACTTGTTTAATTAGATTGGAACCTCTTTGAGCCACAGGGACTGTCCTTTCTTCTTATAAGTATTCCTAGTGCTTTAGCCCAGTGTCTGAAACATAGTAGGGTCTTAATTAATGTTTATTTAATTGTTTTCTATAGCCTCGATTTTGTGGGCATAGTATGATCAAAGATTAAAAACGGGGAGGGAGGGGGGGCGGCTAGGTGGAGCAGTGGATAGAGCACCAGACTTGAATTCAGGAGGATCCGAGTTCAAATTTGGTCTCAGACACTTAACACTTCCTAGCTGTGTGACCCTGGGCAAGTCACTTAACCCCAGCCTCAGGGGGAAAAAACAAACAAACAAACAAAAAAAAAAACAAAAAAAAACATACCCAGGGCTTTGGCTGCCCCAGCAGATTTGGGCGTATAATAAGTGTAAAAGCTAGTGAGCACTCACCTTAATAATCATATAGTTATAAACCTCGAACAATCTCTAAAACAACCAAAATAGTAATAAACAAAATTCAGCCTAATAATATTATAGCTGAGTTATCCTTCCAGGGAAGTGCTCAACAAGGGGAGGGAAAACAGTTCAATCAGACTCAATCATGAAGGACATGATTGGAGGAAACATGAAACTAGGTGGATAAATCAGGTGGAATGAATTTACAGAGAACCAAAACCTCATCCATGAATTTAGAACTTATTACTCAAGAGAGCACTAAGTAGTGCTGGGCCTTGGAGTCAGTAAGACATCTTCCTGAGTTCAAATCCTGGACTCAGATACTTACTAGCTATATGACCTTGGACAAACCACTTTTACTCTATTTGCCTCAGTTTCCTCCTCTGTAAAATGAGCCGGAGAAGGAAAGGACAAATCACTACAGTATCTCTGCTGAGAAAACCCCCAGTGGGATCATGAAGAATCAACATGACTAAAATGACTAAACGATAACAACACTAAAGAGAAATTTAAACAAATGAAATAGGTGAGACTTCCTCTATCCCAATGATGGAACTCCACCTGAGACTCCTGAGTAGCCTTATGCTCTGGAAGACTTTGGTTGCAGAGATCAAACTATTAAATCTGTCCTGCTGAGTTGGAAGGCTTTGAATTTGGTCTCTGGATGATGGATTGTGTGTCTATCATCGAATCACCACATCAATTAAGTATAAAGATATTTAACACCAGAGAGTCGATTGCCAAATTCTGGGGGTCCCAACAGCTGATGGAGGCCCTGTAGGGGCTGTGATCTTCCCTGTTGGAGGGACCATCTGTGCCGATGAAATCATGGATTGCTTAGCTATTGGAATAGCTAGAACTGCCTTTTGCCCTGCAACCTCTTTTCCTCAGAATGAACCCTTTTAGGGCTGGAAGTCATCTCCAGGTATTCTAGAACAGTTTCCTGCTTTCGGTCACTAAAGGCTCGGTGCCTGTTTTTAGTGATCGGGTGATCAAATAAGGGAAGTTTGTGGGAACAAACTAGAATGGGATGATTTGTGAGTCTGGAGGCAGCTAGGTCAGGTTTGATGCCATTTCTCCCTGCCTGACTGGGGGAAGTTGTTTAGAGGACCTTATTCCCTTTATGTAGGAAAAAAAATTACATGGGCAGGATAGGATTAAGTGGTCTGATTAGATGGCTTTTAGGCTCATCCAATTTCCAAGATGCTATTTTTTCTGAATCTTGGATGATAAATACAATTTTTTCTTTACAAGAAATTTCAGTTTTCTTACCAGGGAAATTGCCGTGCCGTGGAGTAAAATTGGACATTCTTAAGAATCACAAGACCTTGCCAGACAAAAAGGGAGTGTGCTGAAAACAAGCTCCTTCTTTGGAGGCAGAGAGCCCTGAGCTTGCCTCTGCGCCAGCTCCATATCCCCAGGGCACTTTCCACCTTCACAGGGTCCCCTTCATGGGTTTGTCTGGGGCTCCTATTCAGAAGCCATCTCCTTCCATCTGACTTGCCTCGTGAGGCAGCTGATCACTCTCCTAGGGTTCGGCTTTGGCAGATGTCTTGGGCTGGAAATAGCCCTTTTAATCTCTGAATGAACAGGAGTCCGGACAGAGAGCAGTTATGACTTTGGGTCATGAGAGGTTAATTGAAGAAGAGGCAGATTTCAAGATTTATCTTGCTGTGTTCACACACACACAAACACCCACACCCACAAACACAACCAGTGTATACAGAGCCCCCATCATCCGCTTTGTTGTTAATCCTTTCAAGAAGACCAGTGATATCTTTGTGATTTCTTTTTTTTCCCAATTTTTTTATTAATTTTTATAATTATAACTTTTTTTTTGACAGTACATAAGCATAGGTAATTTTTTTTTACAACATTATCCCTTGTACTCCCTTCTGTTCCGAGTTTTTCCCCTCAATCCCTCCACCCCCTCCCCTAGATGGCAGGCATTCCCATACATATTAAATATCTTATAGTATATCCTAGGTACAATAGATATGTGCAGAACCGCATTTTGTTGTTGTTACTGTTGCAAAGGAAGAATTGGATTCGGATCTTTGTGATTTCTTATGATAAAGTGAGAGAAAGCCGCACTTACTCATCAACCTTACTCCTTCTTCCAGGGTCATCAAAGCTCAGTGGCAGGACAAAAATTGGCATGATGGGCGATGACCCAGAAGGCAGCGGATGACCTTGGCGTCTCCGATATCTGACCAAGCTCCAAGTGCTCCACTGATGTGGCTCCAGCCAGTTTTGTGGTCGGGGAACAAACTATTCTTATCTACCCATTTCACTAGGCAGTGGTCCTCAAACTTTTTAAATAGGGGGCCAGTTCATTGTCCCTCAGACTGTGGGAGGGCCGGACTATAGTAAAAAACAAAAACTCACACTCTGTCTCTGCCCCTCAGCCCATTTGCCATAACCTGGCGGGGCCCATAAATGTCCTCAGCGGGCCGCATCTGGCCTGTGGGCCGTAGTTTGAGAACCCCTGCACTAGGAGAAGTCTCCAGGTTCTTGGAGTAGACAGACTAACTCATGATGGGTTTAAAGCTGTTGGTTACGGGGCAGCTAGATGGCGCAGTGGGTAGAGCACCAGCCCTGAATTCAGGAGGACCTGAGTTCAAATTTGGTCTCAGACACTTAACACTTCCTAGCTGTGTGACCCTGGGCAAGTCACTTAACCCCAGCCTCAGGGAAAAAACAAGCAAACAAACAACAACAACAAAAACAAACAAACAAACAAAAAAAAAACTGTTGGTTACTCTTAACCTGGTTTAGCTCCCTGCAGAGACAGTATTACTGGAGTGTGGATGCTGGATGCACTACAGCCTCTCAGAGCCACAGAGTTGGTGAGAGTTGGGTGGCAGGTGGCCAGGCCCTCATCTTGGAAGTGCTAGTTTTCTCGGAACACCCCATGGACTCTTCTCTTTTGTACTGGCTAGCTGTCCCCCATCCACCTTGCTTTCCCTCTTCATCTTCATCTGTGGCTGGAACCACTGTGTAGATGCCATTTCCTCCCAGAAGTCTTCTGTGATTCCATAGAAACTGGGGCGCTCCTTTCTCCTGAAATTAGGTTCTGTCGACTCCTCTAGGTGCCCATTATGACTTGCCAGAGGAGTGCACGCTTCTGGAGAGCCTAGAAACAGTTATGAATTAATAACTGAAAAACACATTTATTAAGTGTTTTACTGTGCTAAATCCTGTGTTAAGTGCTGGGGATAAAAAGAGAAGAGAGCAGATGGCCCCTGCTCTCTAGGAGCTCCCACTAATTGAGGGAAACAATACATTAAAAAGAACACTCTGCAAGTTCGATGTCAGGGCTAGAAGGTCTGAGAGCACCACTGGGGGAAGATGCAAGGCTCCTTTACTTATTTATCCATTCCTTCATTTCTTTGCTTGTTTGTGAAGGGTAGTGATGTTTTTATGATTTATTTTAACATTCTTATAAGGTTCATTGATTGAACATGAAAGAAGTGCTAGATAAAGGATTGTGGAATTGAATTGACTTTCTTTGAAAATTAGGTTCAATTTACAATGGATTTATCTTCTAGGTACTCTCCTCCCTCTCCCCCCCCTTTTTTTTTTTTGTTGTGTAGTATCCCATTTGGTGTGAGAGCTCCTCAAAGACAGGGATTGTTTTTTCACCTTTATTTATATTCCCAGAAATTAGCACAGTGCTAGGCACCTAAAAGGTGCTCTTCACATCATTCCTGAATGACATTTAATATATAATCCATTCATATGGTGCAGAAAGCACATTAGAGAAGTGTTGACTTAATGCCTTTTGTAGCTCTAGGGCTCCCCCGCTCCTTCCATCCCCATTATCCTTTTCTACTTCCCCCACTCCCAGCACTTTCCTCCTCTAGGGCTCCTTCACTCCCTCCACCCCCATTGCCCTTCTTCACTCCCTCACTCCCAGCATCCTCTTCTACTCTTCCAAACCCTCCTCCTCCATTCTCTCCATCCCTAGCACCTCCTGTATTCCCCCTCACCCACAGCACTTTCCTCCTTCAGGGCTCCTTCACTCCCTCCACCCCCATTGCCCTTCTCTACTCCCTCACTCCCAGCATCCTCTTCTACTCTTCAAAACCCTCCTCCTCCATTCCCTCCATCCCTAGCACCTCCTGTATTCCCCCTCACCCACAGCACTTTCCTCCTCCAGGGCTCCTCCACTCCCTCCCCCCCCATTGCCCTTCTTCACTCCCTCACTCCCAGCATCCTCTTCTACTCTTCCAAACCCTCCTCCTCCATTCCCTCCATCCCTAGCACCTCCTGTATTCCCCCTCACCCACAGCACTTTCCTCCTCCAGGGCTCCTTCACTCCCTCCACCCCCATTGCCCTTCTCTACTCCCTCACTCCCAGCATCCTCTTCTACTCCTCCAAACCCTCCTCCTCCATTCCTTCCATCCCTAGCACCTCCTGCATCCCCCTTCATGACAACACTTTCCTCCTTCAGGGCTCCTCCACTCCCTCCACCCCCATTATTCTTCTCCATTCCTCCCACCCCCAGCACCCTCTTTTACTCCTCTAAACCCTCCTCCTCCATTCCCTCCATCCCTAGCACTTCTTGCATTCCCCTTCACCCATAGCACTTTCCTCCTCCAGGGTTCTCCATCCCCATTGCCCTTCTCTACTCCCCCATCCCCAGCACCCTCTTCTACTCCTCCTCCATTCCCCCCACCTGTAATACCCTCTCCCAGCCCAGTCCCCATGTGAGCACCTTCCATAGAGCCTTCCTTGTCCATAGAAGGCTGCACTGGCTAAATAATCAGCTGATGAGCTGGGAGTGCCTTTTAGACATAGACCAGGTAGTCTGTTAAAAGTCTTAAAAAGGATGTTTTATGTGTAAACACAGCCCAGTCAGGAGCAACGGAAGGTAGGGAGGGAGTCTTGTTCCAGCCTGCCCTCACCCTGCAGTACCACCCTTTTCCCCAACCCCACTCCGGTTATCTCCAGTCTTCAGAGAGCCTGACAACCCTCCCTGACCTGCCTGGGTTCTGGGAAAGACCAGAAGGGCAGATTTCTCTACGTTTGAGACCCTGACAAAGCTTGTTCTTTCTACTGGGTGAGGGAGGTGCTATGAGCACCCACATTCTCCTCATCCAAGTATCCTGAGGCTCAGGGAGGGAATGGCAAGGGCTGAGAGACAAATAGAGACAAGACAAGGTGGCAGGTCTCTGCCTTCCACTCTGGTACACTCCGTCTCCATCTTGCTTTATTTCTATCTCCATCTCTGTCTCTGTTCACCCATTTCTCCTCCTCCCTCTACTCCTGTCAGACTTTTTTTTATTCCTCCTGGATCACATTGTTTACTAGTAGTTGGCAATAAATCCTTCCAGGAAATGATGCCTTTTAACCAAGGCCTTCAATTCCTCCCTAGAAACAAATGACTCATATGAGAGGCAGCAAACTCTGCTACAAAAACACTGGATTTAAACCCAGAAGTTCCCTGAGTTCAAATCCCATCTCAGATCTTGCTGTGTGATCCCACTAGGAGCTATGACCTACTTGGAGCCTTACTTTTCCTATATGACAAATATGGATAATAAGAGCCACAGTATCCATCCCTGCTCTGTGTTCCTTTGTTCTCCCCTCTCTCCTCTGACATTTTCTACTCTGAGAATCTCTCAGTTCTCATGTTCAGTGCTCCAACATCCCTATTGACTACTGAGTGACACAAGCAGAACCAGGGAAACATGTTACATAGCAACAAGTTCATGTGATGCTCATCTGTGATAGACTTGGTTCTTCTCAGAAATTGGCAATCCCAACACCTTTGGATGGAAAACGCATATCCAGAGAGAGAACGAGGGAGACTGAATCTGGATCAAAACATTCTATCTCCATCTTTTTAAATTTTTTTTATTTGTCTTTTTTTTTTTTTTGTTTCTCATGGTTTTTCCTTTTGTTCTGATTTTTCTCTTACATATCGTTAACTCCCACTGCTCACTTTAGCAGGGTCAACTAGGGTCTTACCTTCACCAGGTCTTCATCGTCATGGTTTCGATTATCTGTATCGAAGAACGACCTCAAGAGGTCCCCCACAGAACACCTGATAACACGGGAATATACAGCAATTAATCTTTATTCACTACATTACTTCACTACATAGAGTTCCCTATATCCTAATGCTCTAATCCTAAAGCATAATTAATCTAATCTACTCTACTACTCTATTCTACTCTACTACTCTACTCTACTCTACTCTACTCCAATCTACTCTACTCTACTACTCTATTCTACTCTACTACTCTACTCTACTCTACAATCTACTCCACTCTACTACTCTACTCTACTACAATCTACTCTACTCTACTACTCTACTCTACTCTACTACAATCTACTCTACTCTACTACTCTACTCTACTCTACTACAATCTACTCTACTCTACTACTCTACTCTACTCTACTACAATCTACTCTACTCTACTCTACCACTCTACTCTACTACTCCTCCCCTTTCTGCAACCCCTTTTTCTATAGTCCCCAAGTCACATGTCAGAGAGTGTCAGAGCCAGGTGCATAATCAATCAAGAGTGAGAAGGGCTTCCACCTCTTGGATGAGGCTTACTCAATGCCATCAATGCCCTATTTTGGACTCAGGCAGAGTAAGCCTCCAAGTGCCTCAGACTCTGCTCTTGAGATTTGCCCTTGACCCTAACAACCTATGGAAATATGTAAAAAATGAATGCACATATATTACCTAAAAATAAAAGAAATAATAAAAAAAGAAAAAAATGATCCTTGTTGTCACTAATATTTTATGGTTTAATGAACTTTTTTTTTAAGAACTAAGAGTTTATGCTCTAAGACTCTTCCCAGCTTGGACATTCTATGTTGTAATGGGCTCTTCAGCACAAATTCTGTAGGTTCAATATTCCAAGTTCTCTCCTGGATCTACTAATTTTTATTTTAAAATCCCTTTGTATGTTTAACTTCATAGACTTTGGGAGAAAAGTTTCCTGCCTGAGAGCTCCCTACAATAATGAGATTTTATCTTGAGAGTTATTTCAAGATTCAAAAGAGATTCTGGAGGTGACAGGTTTTGTAAATCTTCTGGTGCCATATAAGAGTGAGCTAGGTAGCGGAAAGTTCATATCACTAATCCCCACGGTGGTGGAAGGGAGCAATGTTTGATGGTACACACAGATGGCAGCCTATGTGATCCGTGGTGGCTGCCAGCTCTGTGTACATGAATACAGTCAAACATGGACATTCTTTAAAGTGATCCCAGGAGACAGCTGTACCCTTCCTGACCTTCAGATACGGGAATTGCAGCTAAACTGAACTGGTGACTTTCTGGCTTCTAGATCTTGCTGGTGTTGGTCCCTCATCCTCATATGTTCTTCCCTCAAATCTACCTCTCATGATCCTGCCTCTCTTTGAAGGCCAGCTTCTCATGTTATCTCTACCATGCTGGCTTTCCTCCCTCACCCCCTACCTTTCTCTTTGCTACAAATGATGTCTATGAAGTCTTGAAACATTTTTGTTTTATCTTCCATAACAGACTTGGCTGTGGAATCAGAGGTCCTGGGTTCAAATACCAATTCTTCTCTATATCTGTATGATTATTTATCAATTTCCTTCCCCTTTAGGGGCCTCAGTATCTTTATCTGCAAATGGATTGTGAGATAGACTTGATCACTAGGTGCTGAATCCTAATCATTTTTTAAAAATTCCTTTTTACAACATATGAGACTTCACAGAATGAGTTGATACTAGGATTGAGATCTTGCAAGAAGTGACTTTAAATTCAGTTTGTACAGTTTTAATTTATTTGCTTGCTTACTCATCTATCTCTTTAGCTGGATATCAATCGATCTGTCTACCAACCCATTTGTCAAATCAATCAATCAATCTGTCTATCAACCAATCTGTATCTCTCCATCAGTCTTTCTGCCTAACAATCAATCTTCTGTATCAATGTATTTATCTTCCTATTTGTTTATCAATCTATCAATCAACCTGTTTATATCTAATTTATCTATCTGTTTGTCTGTTAGCTATCAGTCTATTAATCTTTCTCTCTAGCAATCAAACTGTGTCTGTATTATTTATCTATTTATCTGTCTATCCATCCATCCATCCATTATTGTCTACCTGTGTATCATCTCTTCATTTTTCTATTCTAGATTGTTATTCTTGACTGAAAACCTTTTAAGGACAGGGAATAAATGTATCATTTTATAGCTCCATTCCCCCGTTAGTGAGCACTGAGGCAGACACATAGAAGTGGCAGGAACGTACCAGGAATTGAATGAATTCCTTGAAAAGATGCTATATTACAAATCAGAACCAACTTACTAATCCTTTTCACATTGCACTGTTTCTATCATAAAGTGTTTCAATAGCCCCACATTTTATGATCAACACCTTATTCGAATAATTAGATCATAGATCTAAAACTGGATGAGACCTTTGGAGTTATTTCCTTTATCTCATTTTGTGCTGAGGAGGGAGGAAAAGAAATAAACATTTATAAAGCACCTACTATGTGCCAAGCATTGGACTAAGTTCTTTACAAATATTATCTCATTTGATAATGAGAAAACCAAAGCTCAAACTTGACTTACCTTTAAGATCGAAATTCTCTGATCTTATAGCACATTGCAGAGGACAGTATGGTGACAGATTTTTTTGCCAGTGCAATCATGGAGATGGGAATTGGCACACTGTACAACATCAGGAACAGTAAAGAGAGCAGTTTAGTTTACTTGGGTTCACATGAGAAATAAATGGCAGGAGATGGGATATCCCAGAGAAGAAAGAATAAATCCGCTTGTGTCAGACTCTCTGGACAAAGGAAAATTCATTTATTCTATGTTTAAGGTTCTTCCAGTCTCTGATGTTCTACATTTTAGGGTTCTATTGTTCTCTGTCCCAGGTTCTGAGTTCTGACATTTGATGTGCCCCACCTCTAGGACGTATTACACTCTAAAATTCCCATCATCTTAGATATTCTATATTCTAAGTATTTTCTTAATTTTGACATTTTCGATACTCCATTGTAAAGTCCCTTTAAATGCTAATTTTCTATAGTTCAGGTTTCCTACTAATGTTAACATTCTATGCTTTCTCTTCCTTCTTTTAGTTTAGATATTTTATGTTCAAACGTGCTTTCTAAATTTATATCCAATTAACCAATCAATTAATATTTTAAGTGGCTGCTCTGTGCTAGGTTCTGTGTTAGGTTCTAAGGTTATAAAGATAACAATGAACTAGTTTTTGCCTTCAAGTAGCTTATGGTCTAGTTGGGGAATAACATACACACATTCAAGAACAGCAAAAATTAAAGCGAGAGGGAGAAAAGTTTAATCTCTATCCTCAAAGATCATAGACTTTTGGGTAGAAGACACCTGAGAGCTAGTAAAAGAAAGATTCAAAGAGTTTCCTTGAGTTACCCCCAAGTTGCATGGCTAGCAGCTGTCTCATGGCAGCATTGGAACCTAGAACCCTATCTGTGTTTTCAAGGCTTTACCATTCCAGTTGGGATGGAGATTATATTTGTTGGGAACGTTAGATGACATGTTCTTGGAAAGCTCTATATCAATTATTTACTCTACTAAATTGGATTTTATTCATTTCAAATAGTTTGTGTATCTCAAGTACCCGGATTGCTTAATGCAACAAAATTGGGATTACTCAATTAGAAGTTTTTGCATATGGAAGCAAGACATTCAGGAAAACACTTTATCACTGGAATGGGGTTGAAGAAACATGGGAATCCCTAGAGTACAGAGAATGATCCAAGTCACAGAATTTTAGCGCTCTCATGAGGGGTAGAATTTAAGAGATCTGAGTTGGAAGTTGGACATCTAGTCCAAATCCATTATTTTATAGGTGAGGAAACCAAGGGTCATGGAAGATCAGTGTCTCTCCCAATATTATAGTCAGGAAGCTGAAAGTACACTAACCCAAAGCATTTGAGGACACATCCATGGTCTTTCTACTATCTTACCCAGTCTTCCTTTCAGTTAGAGTTAGATACAGGTCTAGATTTTGGGTTAAAATGAGGTCAAGGGAAATATTCATAGTCCAATAGCTGGAAGGAACTTTTGAGCCTAACTAGCTCCTACTTCATAAATACCTATTGAATAGATAAAGAAGAGGTTAAAGAAGTCATTTAATAAGTCCATAGTTAAAAGTAGCAGAGATACAAATTAAATTCCGATCTCAGCACTTTATCTGGTCTTTAAACAAGGTGGTGAATGGAGGTTATGAGTTGATCTCACAAGCAAATGCACTTCCCATTTATGGAGGGTCAGCCATCTCCTCACACCTACCAGCTGCTTCCTTGAGCCATTCTCAGATGCCAGTGGTCTATATGTCCAATGAACTCTCAAGACACGTCTATTATTTAAGACTACACCTAATTATTACCACACTAATATTTTATATTTATATATCAACATATTAATTATTAAAAGTGTTATTATCCCCATTTTACGGATAAGAAATCTGAGATCTATTGAGTTATTTATCTGATATTCAGCGATATTAAGTGATTTGGCCAAGCCAATCCACTAGTAAATGTCAGATACGTGATTTCAAACCCAATCTCTCCTGATTCTAGTCCAGTGTAAGTTTCATCCCTAATACTGTCCCTAACTATTGCAAAATGCAATCTTACTCAATGAGTATTGAATATCAGATTTACTCATTGTTCCTGCAATAATGACAACCAGCAAAGGTATAATTCCAACATAATTAGCTTACTCTACTTACTAAGGCAGGAAGTGAATGAATACTTAGCAGTAGTGGTTGGGGGAAAAAAAAAATTTCTGAGTCACAATCAGAAATTTCATGTTTCTCAGGCATTCTGCTTAACTGAGTTTTTACTATGTCAGCCAGATGTTAACTACTAGATAGGAAAAGATACAATTTTCTGTTTATTTTAACATTTTGCGAAACATCTCTTTAGCAATACTGCCACATTTCCCTAGGTTTAGTTTCGAGAAACACAAGAAGTGCAGGTGACTCACTCTCATTTTTAGATCACTAGCAAGTGTGCTTGGTAGTAGAAGAACCCTAAAGGCACTTTTTCAGGTAGGTCAGATAAACTCAGTCTTGAAAGAGATATTCTCAACCCATTCTTCTCTTTGCCATTCTGATCTAATCAAGCCCAATTCATAAATTCTAATTTTGCAACATTTTTTTCATCCATCACTTTCTCTTCATGCACACAACCACTGCCTCTATTCCCCCATTGTGGGTTTATAATCTATCACTTTGATCATTATATTCTTTAACTAGACTCCCATCTTCTGCTGTTTTTTTTTTTTTTTTTCTCCAATCCATCCTCCACGAACTGTTGAAATGGTTTTCCTATGGGTAAAAAGTGTTTGATGTGGAGCAGGTAGATGTCACAGTTAATAGAGCACCAGGCCTGGAGGCAAGAGGACTTTGTGATGGTCCAGTCTAGCTCTTCTGAAGGGCTCAGAATAAGTCCTTAAATGCAAAGATCTGGACTAGCTCCTCTGAAAGGCTCAGAATAAGTCCTTGTCAAGATAAGCAAGAGTCCTTGCCCCACGTTGGGCGCCAATATGTAATGTGCTGTTGTCTCCAGAGACTGCTGATCGCTCTCTGGTCTAGAAGAGAGACTTCTTCCTCCAGAGAGCCGCCTCAACTCTGGCCTAGAGCAGAGATTCTCTATCTTTCGAGTGCCACCCTCTTTTATCCTCCCAGAGAATGGGCGTGGGATAATGCAAGGTTCTGGGGAAAATTACTTCAACCATTGAACTTGCTCCTCCTAAGTATGCAAGCTCCTCCCCAGGAATTCACAAATAAAACTCCCAGTAAAGGCCAGAACTAGAGAATTGTTAAGTACTGACTTAGCACTTAATAAGAACCTAATATCTCATTATCTCATTAGCACTTAGTAAGAACCTAACAGGACTTGAGTTCAAATCTAGTCTCAGACACTTGATACTTAATAGCTGTGTGACTCTGGATAGGTCCCCAGTTGCCTCCAACAAACAAACAAAAAAATCTTGAGTGATTCCTTATTTCCTCTGGGACTAAATTCAAATTGTTTTTCTTCTTTAAAAGAACCTCCACAATTTCCTTTTAGACTTGTTTCCTACTGCTCTGCTCTAGCCAATTTAGACAATTATCCTTTCTCTAATTTTTGCATGTGATTCCCCTTTAATCATCTGTGGGGTGTCCCTTCCATCTCTACAGGAGAGAATTCTCCCCTTTTCAAGGTTCAACCTGAAAGTTATCTCCTTCATGAAACCACCAATGACACCATATTCTCCCTCTTTTTCTCCAATCTATGCTTTTGTATGTGATCTCTCTGTCTCTGTTTCTCTGACTGTCTCTCTCCTCTCCCTCCCTCCCTTCTTCCTCCTCCTCCTCCTCTTTCTCCTCCTCCTCCTCCTCCTCCTCCTCCTCCTCCTCCTCTTCTTGTTCTTCTTCTTGTTCTTCTTCTTGTTCTTCTTGTTCTTCTTGTTCTTCTTGTTCTTCTTCTTCTTCTTCTTCTTCTTCTTCTTCTTCTTCCTTTCTTCTTCTTCCTTTCTTCTATTCTCTTTTTTCTTTTCTTTTCTTTTCTTTTCTTTTCTTTTCTTTTCTTTTCCTCTCTCTCTCTCTCTCTCTCTCTCTCTCTCTCTCTCTCTCTCTCTCTCTCTCTCTCTCTGTCTATTTTGACTTTCTAAATGCACCATCTCCCATTCTGCCTTGTAGCTAGTGATATAGACTCATTTCCCTTCACATTGAAGACATGAATTTTGTCTTCTTGATGTGGTCCTAGCACAGAAGGCTGATCATATGAGACCCTTCATCTATGTTTGCTAGAGTGTTTGCTCTTTCCGCCAAAAGAGTCCTATGTTTGGCAGACAGACAACAAACATTGATTAAGCATTTATTTTTTTTCCCTTGGAGCTGAGTAAGTGTTTTTGGACATTATCAAAGAAAAATCTTGGAGAAGCCCAAAGAAGGGTATTCAGATGAAGAGTTATTGGTTAGACTAGTTCAGCAGTGGCTCACTCAAGTAGAGCTAACCTCTCCACAACTCCAGGAACCATTTCTATCTCATGGGACACAGACCTTGAGCTGAGATGGACCACAGCAGTTTTGTCTAATGCACTCATTTATTTTAACAGAGATTTCAATTCAATCTTTTGAGTAACATTTGACAAAAAGACAACAGGGAAGGTGGAAAGTAAGCAAGGAAAAGGCAGCTACTTCTTAGTGACAGGGTTTATGGACCCAGGACTCATTTTCTACTCTCTGAACTTTAATTTCCTCTTCTGTCAAAAAAAAAAAGTGGTCAATTCAGTTTCCAAGTCAGACAATCAGCATCAGAAACTGCGTGACTGTGGGCAGGTAAGTTATTCCACTTATTTGTGCCTCAATTTCACCTTATCCATTAAAGGTGAATGATTATATTTTGTGTCTTAGAACTATAGCAAGGAAAGTATTTTGAGAATCCCTGGAGTCTTAAAGAACTGAACAAGGGTGGGGGAGGGGGATTCCCTTACAAATAGTCTCTGTTTCTATCTCTCTTTCTCTCTGTCTCTTTCACTCTTTGTCTCTTTCTCTGTCTCTCCCCCATCACTTCCTTGATGTGGACACTGTCTAGAATGTACTTCTTGAATGAGATGCAAATAGACACATCATTTAGACATCACATTTAGACACACATTGGAGCAAAATAATGATTATTCATTTGTCCAGGAAGCACCAAGAAGGCAGGTGGGGCTGCTTGTATGAGAGATTGATCAAGCCTTAGTGCTATTCATCATAAAAATGAGTGGGTTGTGTCTCCAGCCACCAGCTGGGACAAGTCTCTGAATGTCCATCTCTCAGAAAAAACTGGAACCTATCTCTCTCTGGTCATAAATAGACTCTTAGGCTCTCCTGAACCTCGAACTACTCTAAGTGGTCTCAGGGGAGAAAGGTTGTGAGCTGCTACAAAGTGTACCTGTCTGGGTCCTCCCAAGTGAGTCCTGACCCTGAGATGGGGAAAGCTCCCAGAAGAGTCCTGACTAGACAATGCTGTCATCCTAACCGGGTCTGAAGGTCTTTCCAGACCTGACATTTCATGGTGTGTGCACTAAGTAAGGTTCTTTTCAGATCGGAGAGCCTCAGTTCTGATCTCTGTCATAGTTGAAAATCCCATGAGCCATCACATCTATTACTGGTTTGCTTCTTACCCCTAAGATTTTATATTCCATGTCTGCGATAGCTCAGACATTCTGTGTTCCAGGTGTGAAGGTATCTTCTGGCTTTTCTAGATCACATTGCTTAATGAACTGTCCTGTCCACTTCTGAAATGCGCAGCTCTGTTCAGCTCTGACACTCAACTCTCTCTGTCTGTCCATCCCTCCCTTCATCTCTCTGTCTCTCCCTCCTTTCTTCCCTTCTCCCTCTTTCCCTTCCTTCCTTCCTTCCTTCCTTCCTTCCTTCCTTCCTTCCTTCCTTCCTTCCTTCCTTCCTTCCTTCCTTCTTTCTTCCTTCTTCCTTCCTTCTTCCTTCCTTCCTTCCTTCCTTCCTTCCTTCCTTCCTTCCTTCCTTCTTTCTTTTCTTTTTTTTTCTTTTTTTTTCTTTCTCTCTGTCTTTCATCTCTCTCTCTCTAGGTTCCTGTCCATGCAAGACTGATGCTGGAACAGTGAAAAGTTGCATATGTAACATAGGATGCATCCTCTGAAGATTCCTCTTGGTTTCCTGAACCCAAAGGAAAATTCTTAATTGTTCCTCTTGAAATAGCATGTGTGGACTTGTGTGCTGAAAAAATAAAGCAGCCTCAAACTGGGAGTGAACATCCCCAAAGAAAAATTAAAAATAAAAAAAATTAAAAAAAAAAAACTCCAAAGAAACAACATGAGTCAGCCGGGCCTGGGAACACTGAAGGCCCTGGCAGGCTCTTTTTGTGAGGAAGAGCTGGATTTTCAGAAAATAAGGAAGGAGATGAGCCAGCTGGGAAGCGAACCAGCTGAGGCTGGAGCAGACCACCACAGGCACGTTCAAAAAGTGTCCAAGGAGAGACCTTTCCAGCTTGAGCTTTGGGATCAGTTGGCCCAGTTTCCATTGGACTATTTTTGTAGTTTTGTTTTCTTCCTGTGCAGGCCTTTTTGCTAACATGACAATACTTTGTTTCCTACTCTTAGCCAATTAGAGTCCAAATAATGACCAAGTAGGTCTTGGCTGGGACCTATTCTCAAGAGAGAGGACCTGGGTTCAAATCTCAGCTTCGGTAGTTAGGAACAGGTACATTTCTTCAGGTGCATCACACAGTGGCTACCTCAAAATATTGTGGTGAGGCTCAAATGAGAGACTGCTGTGTCAATCTTCAAATATTCTATTGATATACATTTTTATAAATTAAAATATGCATTTTAAAGTATAAGAATAAATAATTGTTGTCTGGTCTTTTGCAGGGGAAAAATGATGATTTGCCATTTTCATTTCCAAATCTTTTTACAGATAAGGAAACTGAGGCAAATAGAGTAAGGTGACTTTCCCAGAGTCACCCAGCTAGAAAGTGGCTAAAGCTGTATTTAATATTTTCAGAAGAAAGCTGTCTTGATGTATTGTTTTTGTTTCAAGTTGTTTTCCCCTATCATGACTAATGAACTTTTGCTTATCTCAAAGAAACATATTTTAGAAAAGTCAACTGACACAGCAATTACTTCCAATGACATTTATGGTCTTTTAAATTCCTAGTCTCCCACTGAGAAGACGGGAGAGAGGAGGATGTATCTATCAGCTCATCTCCAGATTCAAGACTGATCAGCACAATTACTCAGAAACTGTCTTTGTGGTTTTGTTTTCTTGACTGTTCTCACTCTGTGTTGTTCTGGTTCTAGAGCCCATAAATCTTCCCATGGTTCTCTTAACTTTGTATTTCCTCCCTCCTTCCTTTCCTCCATCTCTAAAAAACCAGTGTCCTTTCCACAATGACATTAAACACATTGAGATTTACACACACACACACACACACACACACACACACACACACAATTATGGGAATTATGATTCCCATCCAGGCTGATCGGGACCGGATCAAGGCTTTCAGAGGAGTTAACTACCCTCTCTGGAGTTGAGAAACCTTTCATGTACAACTAGTCAGAGTTACTTTTTTAGTCCATGGGACAGCAACCGGAACTATCCTTTCTCAAGAACACACTTCCCCTTAGCTATGGATGCCCATTTTCTTTAGGGGAAACTGGAAGTCTGAAGATTTATAAATGCACCACTGGGACATCCTCCAAAACAATGGAACCATCAGGAACAGTAACTATGCTATTTCAATTTTGGCATCCCTACTATGCGTTTCAGTGTCTGCGCACAGTAGGTACTTGATCACTGCCTGCAGAATTTAATGGGCTGAAATTCTCCCTTTAGAAGCAGATGGATTCTAGAAGCTCAAAGTTCCCAAATGTCTTTTCCCTTTACACACAGTGTCCGACATCAAACACGAAGCAGATGTTGAGGCTGATGTGTTTCCTGAAGATATCAATGGATCAAAAAACCACCGAATGCAAGTCCTTTTTCTTTCCTTAATGTCTACTGATTGAAATTGGCAAGAGTTAGAATTTGAGGAAATCTGAATAAAGACTATGTATATATATATATATGCACATAAATTTCAAGTAAATAAATAAATATGTCTATATACATACCCACATATGTCTTTTTATATAGTTAACAGAATTATAATGTAACATTTTATGTATAGTTCTATGTGGCTGTACTATACAGTTGTAATATATATTGTTCTAAATGCATATAGTTATGGAGTTGTATTTATATGCACATTTTTATGTGGATATCTCCATAACAAATATATATTTAAGCTTGTATACTTATTCTCTATATCATGAAAGAAGGGAGGCATGTGGTCTCACTTCAGAATTTCAACACATGATAATTATGTGTTTCATATTGCTTTTGATGGAGTGTAACAACCTTGAATGGTTTCCATTAACCCTTTCTGTGGTCAGTAGGGAGAGTCAGAGAAGCCGGGGTGCTAAGTCTTTTCTAAAGCCTAGGGTGACATCTGTTTTTTATTCTGGGGTAGGAAGCATATTACTCTATACTGATGTTCTCTTTGTATTATTGATTTAAAAATGTATTACCCCTAGCTCACCAAAGGATCTTCTTTCTTCTCATCTTTGGGGTTAGGAATAAGATCCATATGTATGAAATCCTCAGGCTTCCCTTCAAGGGAATAGATGTCGCTCATTGAGAGAATCAAAGGAACCATGCTTACCTTTTCCATCAGGACAGTCTCATTGTAGAAATAATAGGAGAATGAATCACTTGAGAGAAATGATCCTTTGTGAAAGCTGTGAAGGTTCGGTGAGTTCCAAGTCATTTCCAAATCATTTTACATATGAGGAAATGGAGGCAAATAGAATCACAGCTAAAGCTGTATTTAATATTTTCAAAAGGAGGTAGCTAGGTGGCGCAGTGGATAGAGCACCAGGCCTGAATTCAGGACCTGAGTTCAAATCTAGTCTCAGACACTTAACACTTCTTAGCTGTGTGACCTTGGGCAAGTCACTTCACCCCAGGCTTAGAAAAAGGGAAAAGGAAAAAAAAAAATATTTTCAGAATTTCAGAATCAGCTGGATCGGGCAGTAAATAGAATGTTGATTCTAGAGTCTGGAAGACATCAGTTTAAATCCAGCCAAAGTTCCTTATTAGTTGTGTGACCCTGAACAAGTCACTTTATCTCTGTTCACTTCAGTTTCCTCAATTGTAAAATTGTGATGATAACAGCACCTACCTTGCAGGGTTGTTTGTTGTAAGGATCAAAGAGTCAAAATTTGTAAAAAAACAAAACAAAACAAAAAAAAAACAAAGCACTTAAAACAGTTCCTGGCACAGAGTAGACACTATATAAAGACTTATTTCCTTCCCTTCTTTTCTCCTAATACACTGAATTGGCAGAGTCAGCATCCTAAAAGCTCTTGATAAGCTAGAATTGGACTTCATTGAGTCAGATGAAGTTTAACGGGGAGAGATGCAAACGTTTGCATTTGGGTCCAAAAATTCAACCTCACAAGACAAGGAAAACAAACACTGGCTTTATAATTGTCTGAAAAAAAATTAATAATTAGGGCGTTAGTGGACTCTAATCTCAATATAGTCAGCAGATGAAATGACTGTCAAAAAAAAAATAAGGAAAATTGGGACTGCATTAAGGGAAACCTTGCTTCTAGACTGAAGGAAATAAAAGTCCTGTTCTAGCAGAGCACAATTGAAGTGTCGGATTCTGTTCTGATCGCTTTAGTTTAGGAAAGATATTGATGAGCAGGAGAAAATCCAGAGAACCATAAGCAGAGTGATGAAGGTGCCATATATACCATGGGATTTTAGTCCCCCTTTCAAGTTATAGTCCTGTGCTACATTAGATATCTCACACCATCTCAAACTTCAAATGCCCCAAAGAGAGGCCATTATTTTTTTCCGTAGAGTGTCTTAGCAAGTAAAGTCACCTGGTTCTATCAAGGACAACATTGTTCTGCCAGTCTTCCAAGTGTCATCTCTGCTCATCCTGGACTTCTCCCTCTCCATTCCTCCCTTTGTTGCCAAATTGTGACATTTCTGAGATAGCTTTTCTTGCATCTCTCTCCTCTCCATTCCTGAGGCCATTACCTTAGGTTTGGCCTTCATCAATTCTTCTCTGGACCAATGCAATAAGGTCTCCTTGCCCCAAATTTACGTATGTTCTAATGTAATCTCCATGATGTGGCCATCTTGTATCTCCCTTGTCTCCATTCTTAGGGCCACTACTTTAGTTTTGGGCCTCCTTGTCTCAGATTTATTCATGTTCTAATATAATCTATATGATATTATCAAAATGACTCTCCTTAATGACAGATAGTGACAATTGTAATTCCCAGTTGCCTTGATTATAAGGTACAAACCCCTCTGTTTTGCTTTTAAAGCTCTCCACCATCTAAATCCGCTCAGAATTTCCAACCTCCTCGGATCTTCCTTTGCTCTTCCAAACTCTACAATCTGGCCCAATCTCTGCTTAACACTCCATCTTCCTATCTTTGTTCTGACCATCCCCCATGAGTGCCATTCTTCCCTCTCTGCCCCATTCTATCCCTCGCTCTAAACCGATTTCTGTACAATGCCTTTTCTGATCCCTTTCCTCCATGGCTGATGCCCTCCCCCACTAACACCTTGCCTGTATGCATATGTTCTGTATCTACTGATCAATGGATACTTCTCCCCCTTAACCATATGCTCCTTGAGAATAAATTATTTCACTCTTTGTATTTGTGCTCCCTTTAGTTAGCACAGTATCCGGAACATAGTGAACACTTAATTTCTGTTGATTGGTGCTTCATCTGAAGAAGAGAATACTTTTTTTTTTGAGGGGGGAGTGGGGAATGATTGCCATTCTATAGAGGAAGAATTTTTGGGCCCAGAAAGCAGCAGCATAAAAAGTAGTGGGAATGGGGGACTTTTAAAGAGGCAGAAATGGGCTTCATGACAGGAGAAATTTCTTGTTCCAAAGTGAACTGGGCTGTCCAGGGGCGGAAGGAAGGTCTCCCCTTTACTGGAGGCCTTCAGGAGAAGCCCAGGGGGCTTTTGGCACAGATGCCTATAGTTAAACTCATGCAGATACTAAATTCTGTAATTCTGGGATGTGTCTTACAGAAGGACATGTCCACATGAACATATATAAACAAAGAGTAAGTATTCCAAAAGGCAGGTAAAACTAATAAATGAGAGGGTTGGTAAAGGATCCATGTAGGAGATAATTCTTGCACTGAGCTACAGAGGAAATTAGGGATTCCATGAAACATGAAGCTGTGCTAAGAATGGCAGAACATCAGTGAGGATTTGAGGAGACAGGGCAGGAATTAGCAAAGAGATCAATCAGAAATGACCATTTTGAAGCACCTACTATGTACCAGTGGCTATGCTAAGAACTGGTGATATAAAAATGAAATTCAGTTCCTACCCTCAAGAAATGTATACTCTAAAGGGGGAAGGTGACATATTAAAAAGAAGCAGGAAAGTTGGGGAGGGGTAAGCAGGTATGTAGTGGACAAGTCAGGAAACCCCAAAATGATGCAGCTTGGGACACCAGGAGCTGTCCAAACTAAGCTCTCCTTAAATGGACTTTTGGGAGTTCATGACCCCACTCTCCATTCAGAGAGGCAACTGGTAGTGAGGAGGTGGGTGGATCTTGTTCGATGATGAGGTTTGCCCAATAATGACCTTTGTGGGGTCAGGGGTGACTTCAGAGAAGTTCAAAATAGTGCAGCTAGGTGACAAATGAAGAGATGTTCATGAAGAGAGAAACAACTGGCAAGCCCACTTGGATGGAGAGTGTGTGAAAGACTAGAATGAGAAATAAGACTACGGTCAAAGTAGGAACAAGCTTATAGAAGAACTTAAATCCAAAAGAGGGCATTTTGCTTTTTTATCCCCAGGGCAATTAGGAGTCATCAAAGATTTTTTTTTGCCCCCAATTTTTAGACTTCTGTTATATTTCAATTTCATCTTATTTAAATTTAAATTTAAATAAGACACTAGCCTAGTCGATCCAGACTTTGACATTCAATATGTCGGCTTTATATCAACCAGATACTGTTTAATAGAACATAGAGGGAGAACTTGAATATTTGCTGTTTGTCTGGGATTTTTTTTAATGTATAGATGCTCCAGTGTCTTCTAGGAAGCTTGGTATGAACCTACCTTGTGCCATATTGCAGTCCAGAATATTATGATGATCATAGGTGATATTAAGAGGTTTCACGCCTAGAAATCTACAAAGAAAAGATGAAGACAATTGTAATTCAAGGAAAACCAAGTACTTGGATCATGAATCTAAGTGTGTGGGGACATTTTCTGTGTAACAGGAAAGTCATTTCAGAAGAGCTGTTTCTTTCACCCTCCAGATAACTTCCTTTTGGTGAAATGTTCACAAAATTAGAATGAGCAATCAGGCAAAAATGTACAATACCTTTCTTTAATGAAATGCCAACCCCTGGGCTCTGGCTTTAGAGGAATATTATTTTAGGAAATATGCATTTTTTATTGAATTAAATTTTATATTAGGACCAAACACAACTCTTTCTATCCCATCTCATCCTTGCCACCACATTCAAAAACAATCACTTTCATGACTGAATATAAGGAGAAGCACAAAAACTGTCTCTGCAACATTTTTTTGTATCCGTTCCTTCTTCCTTCCTGCTTTTACTACTGAATGAATCAATAAAGATAATAATATCCAAGATTTGGATAAGACTTTCTCAGTTCATCACCAGTTTTTGTGGCTCTTGTGACTTTGATGACTGGAAGAGAGAGGGAGGCTGATGACTTTGAGCTGCTCTGCTGCATTTAAATCCAATTTACAAGCAAGTCGAGACATCATCTTATGATATCATTGGTCCATTAAAAAAAACAAACAACCAACAACAATACGGTACTTACTATGTGCCATGCTCTGTACAATCATTATCTCATTGGATACTCACAACAATAATACGAGGTAGGTGCTATTATTATCTCCCCATTTGACAGATGAGAAAACTAGGCAAGAAACATGACATGACTTGCTCAGGATCACACAGCTAGAAAATGTCTGAGATTGGATTTGAACTCAGGAAGAGATCAGGAAGTCTTCCTAGAACTCTCTCCACTATGTCACCTGATTGAGTTCTGTCTGTATTAGAAGTTTCCTAATATGTTCATTTTTTATGACTAATCGACTATATTATTGTTGTTCAGATGTGAATGACTCTTGGTGGCTCCATTTAGAGTATCATTGACAAAGAGTATCTCCGATTTCATAGCTCAGGAAACTGAGGCAAACAAGATGCAATGACATGCCCAGGATCACACAGATAGCAAATGACTGAGTATCGATAGATTTGGAACATGAATCTTCTTTACTCAGTGATCAGAACTTTACCCACTAAGTTGCCCCTTAATTAAGTATTGATGCCCCAGTATTAAGCCTTTCACTCTTGCTCAGAAACTGTCGATGGTTCTCTATTGATATTGGCCAAAGTCTAGGTTCTTTATTTCCCCACTCAATGCTTGCCATACTTTGGCACCAGCTTCTTTTTTTCAGCCTGATTTGATTGTTCTTCTTTCTCCTCACTGGCTTATCTGGATTTTCCTTGGTACCCCACAGAAAGCTGTCTGTTTTGTGTCTTTCCTTATGCTACTCCCCGAAATGACTAGAATGGTTTCTTTACCAACTGTCTTTCAAATACAGTGGAATATAACACCTCAAAAGTAGGGGCAATTTTATTTTATTTTATTTTTCACATTTCCAACATCAAAATAATATCTTAATTGCTATTTACATAGCTCTCTTATGTAGTTTGCAAATTACTTTCAATATCCATTTTCTCATTTGATTTCACTAAGTCTCTTGTCATTTCATGTCATTTCATAAATGAGGAAATTGGGACATATGTTTGTCAAGTTACATGTCAAAGTCAGCCAGTAAGGTAGAACTGGAGTTGATATCTGAACCCAGTTCTTTATGACCCCAGTGCTCTGCCCATCATGCAACACTGCCTCTAGATTTAATTTCATTGTCTTGAAATTTTACTCATACATTAAGGAACAATTATGGAACAATGACTAATAGATTCCCAGACAGATTTGGGGAGACCTGGCTACAAATTCCCCCTCAGATACTAACTAGCTTTGTGACTCTCTGCAAGTCTATTAGGATCCTGTAGTTCATCTGTAAAATGGGGACAGTAATACCACCTGCTTGACAGAGTTGTTGTAACCATCAAATGAAATGATATATGTAATGTACATTGGAAACTTTAATAATTTGGTAGATAGATATAAATAGATATATAGATATATGTGCACATGTGTAAATATGTATAGAGATATAGAAATAAATGCAGATATAGATATGTCTATACACGCATGTATATCAGCAATTATGGTAACAGTAATAAGGATTTTATGTGGACAGCTGATGATCTTTCTAGCATTTGAAATTGGCTAGAAGATGAGGCTCAAAGGAAGTCACTCATAGTTCTAGGTCACTTTTGGAGTCCAGAGTTTTGTGTTGGAAGGGATTTGGATGAAGGCATAAATACAATGCTTTTGAAATTTGAAAATGATATTGTGTTGAGAAAAGCAGATAACTCTCTACCCAACCAGATCTTGAGAGGTTAGTGATCACCACTTAGAAAAATTCATGGAACACGATAAGTGTCTTATCAGTGCTTGTTGGTAAAATAGAAAGATCCATTGTACAAAATTATTGTGTACTTGTGCTATTTTTGTAGTAACATAAAACTGGAAACTAAAGGGGTATCCATTAATTGGGGAATGACTGAAAAATTATGGTACAAGAATTCAATGGAGTCATTTTTATGACAATTCTAGGTAAGATGAAGATCACGCAATTAATAAGCATCTGAGGCCAGATATGAATTCAGGTCCTTCTGACTGTAAGGCTGGTGCTCTGTCTTGCCACTTATCTGCCATGTAATGGAACAATATGTTCTAAAAGAATTGATGAAGGTGATAGTTTCAGAGAAGTCTGAAAAATTTATAAGAACTGAGACAAAATGAACAAAATGAAGAGATTACTTTATACCATAGCAACAACTTTGTGAAAATGGACAACTTTGATAGACTTAATAACTTTGATGAACACAAATGGCTCTAAATCATTTTAAACCATGATTTTAAAAGCTTGAGGATGATGTATGTTTTCCATCTCCCGAAAGAAAAGTGATGTGCTCAAAATAGAGAATGAGACATACTCTTGAGGTCACGTGAGAATTTGTTTTGCTCCACTCTCAATGTAGGTTAAATGAAATTTGTTTTCTTTCAAATTGGGCAAGTAGGAGGAAGAGAAAATGAAAGGTTTTTAATTGAAAAAGTGGGAAGAAAAAATGCTTGTTGATCATTGATGATGAGTTTAATTTTGAAAAGGAAATTTTAGTAGATACAAATGCAAAGTTCCACATTTGGATTAAAAATCTATTTTTTAAATAAAGAATATGAATATATTTGGCCAGTCGATGGTTTATGTATAAAAGACAAGTCAATGCTACATGATGGCAACATGAAGGGAGTTTTAAGTTTTTAAGTTTTAAAACAAGGAGTCTACCGTCTCTGTACTGCAATGGGCAGGTCAGATCTCAATTATTGTATTCAGTTTCCATTTAGAAAAGTTATTGACAAGCTATTTTGTAGTCAGAAGAACATGACTAGAATGACGTGAGAGTATTGGAGAACATGTAACACATGGATTGGCTGAAGGATTTGGGGATGTCTAAACCCAGAAAAACAAAAGATAGAATATGGCTATCTTCCTATATCTGAAGCATTCCATGCTAAAGATTAGCTTTGTTTTGCTTAGCCTCAGAGACCAAACCCAGGAGGAAAAGGGAAAGTGGTTGAGAGACTGATTTGGATTTAAAATGAGATATTTATCAGTGATATTTGCTGCAAAAATTTCCCTAACTTTTCTGCTTTCCTTCTAATTTTGGCTGCACTTATTTTGTTTGTGTAAAAGATTTCTAATTTAATACAATCAGAATTTTTTCACTTAATCTTCTATGATACTCTTTATCTTTCTCTTTTTCTTAAAGAGTAAAGAAGGGGGTGGAGAGAGGCAGATAATTTGCAACTGAAAATAATTTTTTTTAAGTGACTAAAAAAGATTTCTTCTGAAAGTAGAATTTTCTTGGGACTTGAAGGAAACCAGGGAAACCAGGAAATAGAAATGAGGAAAGAGAATTGTAGGCATGGGGATAGTCAGTGAAAATACAGAGCTGGGAATTTTTTCATTAATGCATTCTTTTATGATGAAAATTTTCCCAATATCAAATCAACTTTGAATCTAGGTATAAATGCAAAGTGGTCAAAGCA
This sequence comes from Sminthopsis crassicaudata, assembly GCF_048593235.1. Classification (NCBI taxonomy): domain Eukaryota; kingdom Metazoa; phylum Chordata; class Mammalia; order Dasyuromorphia; family Dasyuridae; genus Sminthopsis; species Sminthopsis crassicaudata. The sequence continues at coordinate 9,253,800 of NC_133618.1, read as the reverse complement.
TATATTCTTCATGATATGTTGTTATAACCTCTCTGATAATATTTTATTTAATTTTTACATAAATATTAATTAAGGATATTGTTCTATAAATCCTGATTTAAGTCTTAAGAAAATATTTGGTTTTATTGAAGGAATTGGACTCCTTTTGCAATCTTTCCCACTTTACTTGCATTATTAGAATTTTAGTTGTTCTTTGAATGTTTAAGGAAGTTGTCATGTACATTTATTTGATTCTTTTCCCCCTCCTTTTCACTCCCACCTCCATATTATACCCTATCCCTTTTACACACACACACACATACACACACACACACACACACACACACACACACACACACACACACATCCACCTCTCTTCTTGCTCCACCCCCCAGCCCTTTGGGAGCTCATTTATGTCTTATTAATTTTTTTTTTCTTATTAAGATTCTCTGCTTCCTGTTCTGTTAATCTGGATATTTTATACTTTCTTTTTTTTTTTTTTTTTTTTTTTTTTTTGGTAAATGTACATTCATTTCCAATGTAATTGGCATATAATTAAATGAATATTTAATGAAAATTTCTCTTCTCCATACATCTTTTAAATTTACTTCTTTTCAGTTTTGATACCAATATTTGGCTTTATTTCTTAAAATCAAATTAAGTAATGATTTATCTATTTTGTTTCCCTCTACACACATAAAGGAGATTTTAATCTCCTTTTTTTAAATCTTGTTTTCAATTTTGCTATTATCACTTTTTTGATTGCCTACAATCTTAGACATTAACATTTTTTGAACTCTTTTCCAGAGTTAAGATGATGTTTTCTACATACAGAAGTATCAATATTGACTTTATCACCTGAGTTGAAAATAAGATTTTCATAATTACTCATCTTGGATTTAAGACATATGAGCTCACCTGCTTCCTATCCATGGGACTTCTGTCTCCATGTCCCCCTCTTTAGGGAAGGGGAACAAAGGGAAATGGAGGAATAAACAATGGAGGAAAAAATCACTGAATGGCACAGCTAGGAGGGACATTAGAGATGATGGAGTCCATACCCTCCCTTTCATTTTCACATGGATGGATGAAACTGAGGTCTTGAGCAGTTAACTCAGTAACACATCGAGATTCAAAGCTGGGTCTTTTGCTTCCAAATACAGAATTTTAGAAAAAAAATGGGAGAGGAACAAGAAGCAGGAGTAAGAGGAGGGCAGAGTAGAGAGAGGATTGTGTAAGGATGTGTTGCAGCTCCCAGGGGAAACAAAAGCCCTGACCTAACATGGTTTTGATATTTTCAGTTCTCCATTTAGACTTTTTCCCTTTCAAGCCAGAAATTCATACTTCAGTGAACAGGCCTCTGAAAGCAACCTAAAGATGCTGCAACACTTTCTTTCTCATGGGAAAGGCTCTCCCTGGATGGGGTAAGTGTAAGTGGATACTTCCTCGGCCTGGCCTTCAAACATGGCTCAGGGCATAGTCACTGGGGTCTGTGTCTGTGCCGAGGGCACCCCATCTCCTCCCCCTCAGATCCCAGAGCTGTCCATTCCGTTCCGATGTTCAGTATTGCCCTTTTATTAAATGTCAACATACCAGGTTCAGCTGAGTCAATCTTGAATCAGCTGGGGCTGGCTCTGCAGTTTGACGGGAAAAGGCTATGGGAGCCAGGGCTTCTATTTTAGCAGATTCTACAGTTTCTCTGAATCTCTTTCTCTCTCTATAGAATCACTTAAAGATCCAACATTTCCATTATATTTCTCAAAAATATGATATTATTGTGCTTTTCTCTGCTAATTACTCCCTTGGCTATTGACTGAGGCTCAGTTCTTATCAGCTTACATCTAGACAGCTGCCATGATCCTCTAGCTCAGTGGTGCTCAAACTTTTTAAATAGGGGGCCAGGTTACTGTCCCTCAGACTGTTGGAGGGCCGGACTATAGTAAAAACAAAAGCTCCCACTCTGTCTCCACCCCTCAGCCCATTTGCCATAACCCGGTGGGCCACATAAACGTCTTCAGTGGGCCGCATCTGACCCCAGTGTCTAGTTAGTTGGTCACTGTTCTTCCAATTTATCCATTCCAATTTATCCCTTCCAATTTTGCCACCAGTTGCCAGATTCTTTCTCCCGAAACTTTATTTGAACATGTTTTATGTTTTTTTTAGTTTTCTAGGATTTCTGTGATTTTATTCCACTCCATGAGTCTGATTTCCATTTTTCTGTTGCTTAGCAAGATTAAGGGTTGCCTTAGATTATATAAATCTGAATAGAAGAAAAGTATTTTAGACAATCTGTGAAGATTTCTTTGGGCACTTTGCGGATGGTTGTGAGTTGGACAACAAAGTAATTAGATGAATTTGCTGCTGTCCCCAACGGCGGGCGATTGTCAAGTAAATGGCCCATTTCTTTGGTCTGGGCCCTGTAATGTTTAACATGTTTATCAGTGAGTTGAATGAAGTTATATGTAATATTCATATGTTTTATACATATATATATATTACATGGTTATATATATTATAATTTGAATGTTATATGTGATATTCATATGAAATGAGAACATGAGATAAACCTTGGAGACATAGATAAGGTACCAAACAATATAATAAAGGTCCCAAAAGGTCAGCAGAACAGGAGTAATGGGATAAATCTAACAAAGCAAGATTTTATATTTAATAGGGATTAATATAAAGTCTTATCCTTAAGTTGAAAAAATCCATATTTATATATCATATTAATATAATATAATGTAACATAATATAATATAATATAATATAATATAATATAATATAATATAATATAATATAATATAATATAATATAATATAATATAATATAATATAATATAATATAATGTAACATAATATAATATAATATAATATAATATAATATAATATAATATAATACAATATAACATAACATAACATAACATAACATAACATAATATAACATAACATAACATAACATAACATAACATAACATAACATAACATAACATAACATAATATAACATAACATAACATAACATAATATAATATAATATAATATAATATAATATAATATAATATAATATAATATAATATAATATAATATAATATAATATAATATAATACAACATAACATAACATAACATAACATAACATAACATAACATAACATAACATAACATAACATAACATAACATAACATAATATAACATAATATAATATAATATAATATAATACAATATAACATAACATAACATAACATAACATAATATAACATAACATAACATAACATAACATAACATAATATAATATAACATAATATAATATAATACAATATAACATAACATAACATAACATAACATAACATAACATAACATAACATAACATAATATAATATAATATAATATAATACAATATAACATAACATAACATAACATAACATAATATAACATAACATAACATAACATAACATAACATAACATAACATAATATAATATAACATAATATAATATAATACAATATAACATAACATAACATAACATAACATAACATAACATAACATAACATAACATAACATAACATAACATAACATAATATAATATAATATAATATAATATAATATAATGTAATATAATATATAATTATATATTATGTATAACTCACCTACTAAGTAAAAGATGTGAAAAGCATAATAAGAGAATAGTTTTTTGAAAGGGGTAAGAGTAGGGGGGATGGACTATTAGGTCAATATGAGTGACTACAATACTCCCCAGAAGCTGGAGGCTAAATTGAGTGTCCAAACAGCCAGAAGAAAAAGAGGAGTCTCACTCTGTGCTACCTTGGTCAGCCTACACTGCACATTGTATTCATTCTGGAAGCCATGTTTTGTGATAGAGAGATTTTGGACAATCTGATTTAATCTGATTTCCCAAGAATCTACTGCATATCCAACATGGCTAGCTTTTGGGGACATGAAGATAACAAATACAAAATAATTCCACATTTCAGAGATAATATGTGATTTGGGAGAAACAGCTAAATATTCATATTTTTAAAAATACAAAATAAAAATTCATGGCATGCTGAAAGATGAACAGCTAGGATGGCCAGAGGATGTTAAACTATGCCATGTTCAGATTAGTGGGCAGGACTTGGCCTGGCAAGCCCGGATGCTCCAATGGGCACCCGTGTCTCCAGGCAGAAGCCACTCTCCCCCAGCTGAGCCGCTACCCCTCAAATGTAACCTGTCCAGGACAGATGTCAGCATCGATTTCCGTAAGCCTGCTCTTCCCTTTGGGGACAGCAGCAAATTCATCTAGTTACTTTGTTGTCCAACTCACAACCATCCACAAAGTGCCCAAAGAAATCTTCACAGATTGTCTAAAATACTTCTCTTCAGATTTACATAATCTGAGGCACCTCCCAGCAGCCTCTCCTATGTGCAGCCTTCTCTGAAGTCCTGTTCTGCACAGTCAGTCACTGAATCCTGCCCAGAGCATCTCCAGCTTCTCCCCCAACTCTAGTTCCTTGCCAACTGCTCCCACCCTAGACCCTGGCTGCCACCCACCCATCAGGACTGGCACATTTCCTCTCCCTGCTGTCTACTCCCATCAGTCACAGAATCACAGATTTCAGAGGCTGGTGACCACAGAGGGCAATGACTCTGTGTGTGTGTGTGTGTGTGTGTGTGTGTGTGTGTGTGTGTGTGTGTGTGTGTTTGTGTGTGTGTGTGTGTGTGTGTGTGTGAGAGAGAGAGAGAGAGAGAGAGAGAGAGAGAGAGAGAGAGAGAGAGAGAGAGAGAAGAGAGAGAGAGAGAGAAGAGAGAGAGAATGAAACAGAGAGAGAGAGAGAGAGAGAGACAGAGAGAGAGGAACAGGGAGAGGCACACAGAGAATAGGAGAGATAGAAAGAGAATGAGACACAGAGACAGAGAATGAGAGAGAGAGAGACAAAGACAGAAAGACAAAGAGAGAGACACACACACACAAAGAGAGAAACAGAGAGACAGAGACAAAGAGAGAATGAGAGACAGAGAAAGAAAATGAAAGAGACAAAGAAAGATAGACAGAGACAAAGAGACAGAGAGCATAAGAGAGAGAGACAGAGAAAGAGAGAGAGAAGAAAGACAATGAAACAGAGACAGAGACAGAGAATGAGAGAGAGAGAGACAGAAAGAGAGGGAAAAAGACAAAGAGAGAGACACACACACACAAAGAGAGACACAGAGAGACAGAGACAAAGAGAGAATGAGAGAGAGAGAGAGACAGAGAGAGACAGAGACAGAGACAGAGACAGAGACAGAGACAGAGAACAGAATCCAGAATGTATGGGATGGTGAGTAAGTACCTGGACACCCTCAGATCACTTCTCCAGGTCTGATCATACTCTGTGGGGATCAGGGAAGTCTCCTTAGGGAAGACAAGCCATCAAAATGACCTTATTTATGTGCTATGTAGTCTAAGGTCCTGAGATCAAATCCCACCTCTGCCACTACCTCGGTGGACTTGGGCAAATCATCTAACCTTCCTGTGTCTCACTTTCCTCACATGCAAAATGATGGAGTTGGACTAGATGGCTCCCAATGTCCCTCCTCCCTCCGGTTCTATTAGCTCACGCTCTCTCACATGTTGTGAAGAATGAAACCAGAGCAAATGCTTTAATTTAAAAAAAAGAAAAAAAGATACATTCTTCAAACCATAGATCTCTCAACATGATATTGATTTCTGAATGAATAAGTGAATTAAAAATGAAACACTTGTTAAGCATCTATTATGTACCTGGAGATATATTAAGCCCAGGGTATTTACAAACTGATGCAAGTCAATCCATGTCCTACTGTAGTAAGCAATGCATGGAGGTTAGTGGAGACCATGGAGGGAGGGAGGGCTTGGTCTCTGAATCACAGGGATGCCAAATGGAACCATAGGATGACCATAATACACCTTTCCAGAAAGCTACAGCAATATTGCTTTGATAACTAATCATGGAATAAGACTCTCTGTCTCTGTCTCTGTCTCTGTCTCTGTCTCTCTGTTTCTGTCTCTCTCTGTGTGTCTATCTGTCTCTGGGTCTCTCTGTCTCTCTGTGTGTCTCTCTGTCTCTGTTGGTCTGTCTCTATCTCTCTGTCTTTCTCTCTCTCTGTCTCTCTCTGTCTCTGTCTCTCTGTGTGTCTCTGTCTCTGTCTCTCTGTGTGTCTATGTGTCTCTGGGTCTCTCTGTCTCTGTCTCTCTGTGTGTCTCTCTGTCTGTCTCTGTCTCTCTGTCTGTCTCTGTCTCTCTGTCTCTCTCTGTCTCTCTGTCTCTCTCTCTCTCTCTGTCTCTCTGTGTGTGTCTATGTGTCTCTGGGTCTCTCTCTCTCTCTCTCTCTCTCTCTCTCTCTCTCTCTCTCTCTCTCTCTCTCTCTGTCTCTCCCTGTCTGTCTTTCTGTCTGTGTCTCTCTCTGTCTCTTTCTCTTTGCATCTCTCTCTTTGTCTCTGCCTCTGTGTTTGTCTGTCTGTCTCTTCCCCCACCTCTGGAGTGAATTATAAAACTTGGATGGGCTGGAAACTGTTAGAGGTAGTGAGTTTAGTGACCTTGAGGTCCCCCCACTCCCACCAATCGGAGCCTCTCAGTTTCAGTTTGGGCAAGCCATCTAAAGTTTAGTAGATGACTTCCTCCTGGGCAGGAAAAGGAGTCACAGTTTCTGGAAATATGTCATAATTACTGTAACAGATGGGAGCTTTTCTAGAACCTATTTTTATTTTCATTATTTTTACATTTCTTTTTTGTTATGAAGTTAACAAAGATCATCAAACACTATATTTCAAAACTCACAGAGCAGAACTAAGGCATCAGTTTGAAAGTGGGCAGCTCCCTTATCTCCGGCTTATGGAATGGATCTGTAGAGGAACAGTACGCAGGTTCTTTGGGCAGCCATGATCCTTAGGAACCAGCACGGCTTTAGTAGAAGTCCTGGCAAAATATCTTTTTTTTTTTTTTCATTCTTGATGGGTGAATCAGAGAAATGCAAATGCAAGCAATGTAGACTCTGCGGATTTTGATCAGGACACTCCAAAAGTCCTTCGTGCTATCCTTGTAGATAAAATGGAGTGATGCTAGCTAGACAAAAGAAACAATCACATGTATTTAGGAGTTTGGCTAAATGTTTAGAGCCAAACTTTCATTAATAAATTAATGGAAGCCTGCATAAAGGAGGCATCTAGTGGAGTGATGGACAATGAGGAGGAGAATCTGTGCTCATGGCTGTAAATGAGCATTTCCAGTTTACGAAGACATAGGAAAGGCATCTCTTGATGTTGCCAATGGTATATTGGCTGGTAAAGGTATTGCTGAATCACAGTGTATGATGTTGGAGCGAGTGGGGGACCTGTCAAGAGTCAGAGTATAGATCCCTGAAAGAGTAGCTTCACTCCTGGGGAGAACCTTGGTTAAGGATTGTGGGTAGGCTAGGTGAGCATTGAGAGTATTTTTATAAGTGGTTTTAGTCTTGGAAACTAGTCAGCCAGAGTGTCTATGTCCTGGTTCTGGGGTCCTCCCAACAGAGGGATGCTAACTGTGGGTGAGTGGTAACAGAAGGGTATTTTTGCATCTGCTTGGGTCTGGACTTCATAGTTGTGGCCCTCCAACACTGGGAAATGAGTGTAAACTGTTAGCATTTTTTTTTCTTCCCAGGTTATTTTTAGCTTCTGAATCCAATTCTTCCTTTGTAACAACAACAACAACAAAATTCAGTTCTGCCCATATATATTGTGCCTAGGATATACTCTAAAATATTTAATATGTATGGGAATGCCTGCCATCTAGGGGAGAGGGTGGAGGGAAGTAGGGGAAAATTCGGGACAGAAGGGAGTAAAAGGGATAATGTTGTAAAAAATGTTATAATTATAAAATTAATTTAAAAAAAAACTCACATAGTTGTGGCCCTCCCACAGAAACAAAGAGAGCCTGGGGCAAGGAACTGAATGAAGTCAGAGATGAAAGGTGAGGGAAATCACTTGGACAGTGCGACAAAATCTGTAAGGAATTTAGACTATGTCTTTCTGATAGCTTCTCCCCTATTTTTTAAAAAATTAAAATCAATAATTTAGATAGAAGTGGAAAAACATAAATTTCATATTTGCAGATGATACCAACCTTCTGAGATGGATGGCAACCTATCATAAAGGGCAATATTGATTCAGAAATATTTTAACAGGCTGGAGGAATGGGGCATTGATGATCAGATGACATATCTTGGGGAGGGAAATGTGACTTTCTAAATCTGGATTTTGATTTCTATTGTAACACTATAGGTTGGCAGAAGGTTGAAATAGACAATAGTTCTTGTTTAAAAGATCAAGAGGTTTGGATCAGGAGTTGAGAATTGGAATGGACCTGTGGCCATTTAGCCTAAGTCACTCTCTAAAGGAATCCCCTCTATCATCTGCTTGACAAGGTGTCATCCAACCTGTTTGACAACCTCTGGTAAGAGGGAGCTCACTACATCTGAAGGCACATTATGCCATTTATTTAGGATTTTTTTTTTACATCAATCCTACATCTACTTCTCACTGTTCCTGGTTTTGCCAAATAAAACCGCATTTTTTAAATACACCGATCCTTCCAGTATTGAACAAAGAAATCATGTCTCTTCTTGAGTTCTCTAGTCTCCTGGTTGTGTCCCTACTTCCTTCAAATAACTTTTCTATAACATGACTCAATGGCTTCCTTGTTGCCTCAGAATGTTCCCTAGTTTAGCCCAGGATTGTGTATCTTGTCACAGATGTGGTTTGACCAGGGCAACATGCACTAGGACTGTTCCCTTCTTATCCCTGGATGCTAAACTTCTTTTGGTGTAATATCATAGGGCTTTGAGAATGGGCAGGTCTCCTAGGTTTGTAGTGCAATGCATAAGCATCACCTCACAGCTCTGCTGAGATAACCAGACTAATATAGGGCTTTTGTTGTTGTTGTTGCTATGTTAGGTTTATTAATTCATATTGAATTAGAAATCCATTAAAACGTCTTCAAACAAAGTACTCTCAGATTATTCCCACATTGTTGGCTAAATGGATTTTTTGAACCCAAGCATAGGACTTTCCCATTGTCCTTATAAATTTCATCTTTTTTGGTTCAATCCCAGTCTGTTATGTTCTTCTGGATTCTGATTCTGTCACCCAGGGCATTAGATAATCCTCCAGATCTGTGTCATCTGAAAATACATTGAATTCTCAATGAGTCAGCCATGTGATGTGGGAACACACACACACACACACACACACATACACACACACACACACACACACACACACACACACACACAGCCCAATATGATCTTAAATGCTCTTCAGAGATGCATAGGTTTAGAAACTATAACCTATAAAGGAGATAATATAGGGGAAGGGGAATGCGATGACTGTCTTCAAGCAGATCAAGTGTGATCACATCAAAGAGGGATTTGACATATTCCACTGGCCAAGTCAAAATAATAAAATAGTAATTGCAGAGACATTTTGACTTGATGTAATGAAAAGCTTTATAAACAATAAGACCCTTCAAATTTGGAAAATGTTGCCTTTAGGAGTTTGCCATCACAGATTTTTTAGCTCGGAAGCTAAATTCATTCCTGATTCTTGTTGGTAATCATCTCCATTGAGATTCTTCACCTTTGATTATTCCAGATTTTAAAAATTATAATTTTGCTCAACCGAATCCGTAAATTAATATAGATAATACCCCCACGTTTAGGAGATGTTGACATCTAAGTTATGAATAAGCAACATCACTTCAATGATTTGGTTTCTGTTAACTGTTAAAAAAAATTTTTAGGGCCTGAATGTGTCTTGAGAGAGATTCCTGGATATTTTATATATTCTGGAGCTAATCTGAATGGGATAGTTTTTTTTTTTTTTTTTTTTAGCTCTTCCTACTGAGCTTTGTGAGAAATATGAACACAACGGGAGAACTAAACAAAGATGTTCCAATCATTAAAATATGCTTGAATGTGCTGGTCAGCAAGGATTTATTAGCTGTCTCCTATGGTTCAGAGCTGTGCATAAGATCAGTTTGAAGAAGTGGATGCTTTTTTTTCCAGTGCAGCCTACCACATATATGAAGACAATTATCTTCTAAATGTCTTTTCTTCTCCAGGCTAAGTATCTCAGGCATTAAAAGCATTTTTCAAAATCCAAAAAGTGATTTGGCCAGTGAGTTCATTCTAGGTCCTGTTTTTTGTTTTTCCTGAGGCTGGGGTTAAGTGACTTGCCCAGGGTCACACAGCTAGGAAGTTTTAAGTGTCTGAGACCAGATTTAAACTCGGGTCCTCCTGAATTCAAGGCTGGTGCCTCTATCCACTGCACCACCTAGGCCCTGTTCTTAATCCACAGGATTTAGAGATCTTATTTATTTGGCGGCAGCATTTCAGAGCTTCACATTGGGAGGAAAGATTCTGGAGATAGAAGTTCAGCATTCAAGTCTCGCATGTGATAGACTATAATCTTGGTCAGATTACTTAATTACTCACCTATAAAGTGATATCATCTATAAAGCAGTAAGAATAAAACTAATTTGCAGATGACGCAGAACTCTGGAGAGGAATGGCCAGCTCATGCTTAAATATGTTCCTGATATTTAAAACAAAAAGAAATAAATAAGAGAAGAAAATTATGAATCAGTATTTCTAATAGGTATGAATGCAAAAATGTTAATTACAAAATTAGCATGGAGGCTACATGTTCATGAGATTATATGCTATGATCAGTATTTATACCAGTAATATACATTAGGAAAACTATAAATATAATACATAAATATTAATAACAAAATAAAAAAATCACCTATTACATCAATAGATGAAGAAAAAACATACTACTATTTCATATTAAAAACATCAAACTTCATGCGGATAAATCATGTAGAATAATCTATTGAAAACCAAGAACTGGTATTATCTGTAATGGAGGACTATTGTTAAGGCCCATGCCTGGGTGAAAGGGCAGGTCAATTCTCTGAGAACCTCCTCAGCTGTGGATCATGACACTTGAGGGAGTTTGGGGCAGCCTTTACTGGCACAGGTGTTGCTTGTGCTCTGGGAATGAGATAAATTGGAGGCAGAGGGAAGAGGATGGAGGCAGACAATGCAACCGCCTCTCAGTGGGGAAGTCAGAGAACAGCAATGGCCTCCTTGTGTCATCATCATCCTCTCACAGGAAGCTATCCATTCTACAGGTCTGAGTTAGACCTCCAGCATCCACTGGCAGGTGGTACCCAAATCACAACAGGATATTATTCCTTTTCAATAAGATTGGTGTAAGGTAAGGCTATTCATTGTCACCAGAAAACAGTTATAGATCTACTGCCAGGAGAGATCTCAAAAGAAGCCAATTAGTCCAAGCCCTTCAATGAACCACATTGCCTCCCTTGTTCATATGTGGGTGTATGTATGTATGTATCTACTTCCTAAATGTCTTTTTCTTGTATTATTGTTATAAACAGATTAAGATTTTGTAGTTTAGCCTTCAGATATGAAGTTTTGGGAAATGTCCTGGATGGCTGAACTTGGGGTAAAGAAGGGGGGTCATAGAGTCCTTCCCAATGCTGAAATTCCTTGTAGTTCCATGTGATTTCCCCAGCAATTGGAGTGGCCAGTCTTTGAAGATGAGGAAGGCACTTTCTTCCTGGTTTCGGTTACTCATTAGAAAAGTCTAGATATTTTTGGTTTGCCTCTTGTTGAACATGCGTGGAACACATGTGGCCAAGAAAAGGATTATGGGAGCCAAAGAGCTGCAGTTGACTCTTTATGTAAACACACACAGTTCAGCTCAGCATCTCATGGATCATAAGTTCTTTTAACTGCTCTGAGAACCAGAAGACCCTTTATCACTGCACTATGCAGTAGAAACTCCTCAGTCACTCAAGGGGAGAAGGCTCTCCAAGCCTTCATGTTAATAACCAGCAGATTGATAAAAAATAACCTGTCAGCAAAAGCATCTACCCAAAATAACGGTGGTTATCAAACATTTGCCGCTACAAATCTAGAGAACATCCTCCCATAAATACCCATCATGTCTAGGAGGAGAGTCAGCGTTAGCTTAAAGGACAATGTCAATGAGAAATATATTTCTTTCCCAGTTCCTTTGCTCTTTTTTTTTTCTAGTAGTGAGGAAGAATTGCCATGAACTACCTAATGAGGATGTGTCCAAAACTGGGATTTCCCATCTGGCAATCACATGTCCATTGAGGCAAAGTTCCTATATTCCACTTATGTCTGTTCTTTCCTGATCTTGTATAATGGTTCTCCTGAATGGGATGTGTCCAGGCAGCTGGGATATCCACCTGATCCATGACCAGCTCTATCAGCAACTGGAAACTATGGCAGAAAGTGGTAGTAGGGCTTATTTATAAAGGATGGAAAGACATTCTCTGAATATGATATCATCTTCTGGGTAGGAGACCTTTAATTCTTAGAGCTCAATAGTATTTTAGACATAAAGGAAATCTTACAAATTCCCCACAAAGGGAGAAACAGATTTTGGGGGTCAGCGACAGGAGACAACCCTTTGGTTTTTATCTACCCATTGTATTAATCTATATCCACTATTAATATCCATCTACTATCTATATCTATGTAATATTGAAACTTGAGCCCATTCTTCTGGTGGATCTTGTATGTGGAAGGGGAGAATGCACTTCCATTAAGGGAGATGGTTTCAAAACTACTGTTCTTGCTACATCTCAGTCTATTGTAAAAGCTAATCCTGTTTTACGGGTTAATTAATAATGGGCATACACTGGATGGGGGCTAAGCAAACATGGCGGTAGACACCCTAACTGCTATTCTCTGGGACCCAGTTAAAGGGAATACAAGGAGAAGGATCCAGAGGGGATCTTCCATGCTGAAAAAGGGCTCAGGCACCAGTTGGTCTCATCTCCTTATTTTCAAGCTACGATCATGAAGGCTAAGAAGGGAAGTGATTGGCCCCAGATCTCTCCAAGAGCCAGTGATGGATCAGAGTAGAGCTCTCTCCTGACCCCGTTCTGAACTCTCTTAATATTCTAGCCCATTTCCTCCAGCCTATGTTCTCGTAGCTCTAATAATACATGGATGTCCTTAATAGAGGGCGGACTTTGAAGTTTTCAAGGTGAGCGACAATGGCCAAGTTTAAACTCTCCCGTCCTTGAGATGGGGCATTAAAAAAATAGGCATGAGTCATGCTCAGGCAATTCCCTTTTTTTCTTACTGAAAGGAATTTTCAGTCCTTCCTGGCAGCCTGAGCTCTGTTCTCAGCCAAGGGGACAGCGAAGGCTGGGCAGTGACTTACCTACATAGAATGCCATCTAACTAGGGCAGCCTTGGGAGCAGGATACTGGGTCCATCAGAAAATATCAAAGCAGGCTAAAAGAGAGCCAGCTGCTGAGCATTAGAGACTGGTGGAAGGCAAGGTCTGTTCCATAATAATCATAACAACCATTTGCTTTGTTCTAGTCACCGTGCCTTATAATTAATATTTGATCCTTAAAAAACCTTAGCTGCTATTATTATCCCCATTTTACAGATGAGGAAACTGAGGCAAACAGGGTTAAGTGACTGTATTTATATCCCCAGCACATAGCATAGTACTTGGCACATAGTAAGTGCTTATTGATTTTTTTTTCCCCATTTATTCATTCCTCAACTACTGGAGATTTTTCGCCCTTGAGTATCTCGCTTCCAGATGTCCCTTTCTCCTTTGGACAATTTTTTTTTGTCAGAAGTGGGCTCCATTCTGGAAACTGGCCCAGGCCAGCCAGGTTTCATTTGTCTCCTAAGTGCCATTTCATTTTCATATTTTGTCATCCATTAGGTGGCAGGGACTGTCTGCCTTTATTTGTATCCCCAGCACTTGGCATAGTGTATGTCCTTAATAAATACTTTAGTGCTTGTTTTCTTTAGATTGGATGTATGAAGACTACACATTCACAGAGTCACTCACTCACAGAGACAGAGAGACGAGCTAGAGAGGTAGAGACAGAGAGAGACATGGAGAGATAGAGACAGACAGAAACATGGAGAGATAGACAAATAGACACACAGAGACACATGGAGGCAGAGAGAGAGATAGAGTCAGTGAGACACAGACAGACAGACATGAAGAGACAGAGAGAGACAGATACATACACACAGAGAGACAAAGATTCAGAGACAGATAGAGAAAGAGACGGAGTAAGAAGAGAAAGACAGACAGAGACGGAGAGGAGGAGGGAAGGATTCCCTTATCTGTTAGACTGAGGTATCAAATTCACAGTCGGCAAAACTCTCAGTGTAATCAAACGAGGCTACAATGCAACTGAGACATTTTTCACAAACAGATGGATATTCAAAGGGAAAACTGTAGCTGAAATTCTTGTGAAAATGTGGGATGGACTTAACGACTTTAGGGAGCTCTGGAGTAAGGGTGACTGCTGCTGTCTCTTTCTGGCTGTCACTTACTAGCTTTGTTACCTTGGAAAAGCAATGATTTCCTCCTCTCCCTTCCCCTCCTACTGCCACCACACACACTTTGGGGTCTGTTTCTTCATCTGTTAAATGAAGAAGATAGATTAGAGTTTTTCCAAAATTAAATGGATTGCTTTGGGTATGTTAATGAATTTCTCATCTCTGGAGCTGTTTAAGTAGAGTATTAATAATCATTAGGTTGTTTTACCTAGGAATCTTTTTTCAGTTTTGTCCTAACAAGTTACTTCTGAGGTTTCAATCTGCACTGACATTTAATGACTTAATTTAGGGATAACTTGAGGAAAAAACCCAATGGGTCAATGTCACAGAAAATAGATTAGAAGAATAAGAACTGGAAGAGAGCTTAAGAATTTCATGGAGGAGGAAACTCAAGCTCTGAGAAGGGAGGTGATTTGATCAGGATCACATCAGCTGAAATTTAAATGCAAGATTGCTGTTACCCAAGCATATCCAAGATTTGTTTTTGTTGTTATTCTTGTTTGTTTATTTTCAAAGCATTTATATTTATATTTATGTGTCTATCTAAATCATCTATCTATTGATATATCCTTTTATTATTGTTATTTATAAATACCAAGTTATTAATAAGGTAAAAATTAACAGCATAATGTAAATTATATTTATCCGCTTTTCCTATGAAAAATCAAGCCTCCATTTTTTAGTTAATGCAAATTTCAATTTCCATATCCTCTCTCATTTCAGATTTTCCCCTAATAGTAACCTAAAGTCCCCACATTTTAAATGTTTAAATTAATTTTCATGTCTTCAGGCATTATAATTCCTGTGTCCTTGGTATTTGATTAAAGCCTTTTGAATCTGTTATCCAGTGTATTAGATATTCCTTTCCAATCTTCTATGACTCTTTCAAATTTTGTATGTGTACATATCACACACATATATATTATATAATATACATGTATACATATTTATACAGATACATAAACGTACATATACACATATTTAATTTATTTATAGATAGATATAGTACAGAAATATAGAAAAAAAGCAAAGACCTTTGGAGAACTCCAGTGGAGATTTCCTCTAATCTGACACCAAGCAATTAATGACTGTTCTTTGGTTCTGGGCATTCAACCAAGTTTGAAGCCACTTCACCATAATCTAATTTATATCTCTCCATCTTTGAAAGAAAAAAGAAAGAAAAGGAAAAAAAGGAAGAAAGGGATAAAGGAAAGGAAGAAAGAAGGAAGAAAAAAGAAAGGGAGGGAGGGAAGAAGGAAGGAAGAAAAAAGAAAGGGAGAGAGGGAGGGAAGAAGGAAGGAAGAAAAAGGAAAGGGAGAGAGGGAGGGAAGAAGGAAGGAAGAAAAAAGAAAGGGAGAGAGGGAGGGAAGAAGGAAGGAAGAAAAAAGAAAGGGAGAGAGGGAGGGAAGAAGGAAGAAAAAAGAAAGGGAGAGAGGGAGGAAAGAAGGAAGGAAGAAAAAAGGAGGAAGAATATCTAAACAAACCAAGAATATCATAAAAGTTTTTTTTAACCAATTTCATTGTTAAATTTCAGCTAAACATACTTTGTATACAATACAAAATATTACCTTCACATACATTTTAAAAAAAATCTTAATCAATTTCTGATTATTTATCCAGGAGAATTTTATGTGATTAGAAGGGGTAGCCTAAGGAAGAATTGGGTCCTTCTTCAGAGGAAAGGATAAATGACCACTTGTAGGATTTGTTAAGGAGGGGACAGATCTCTATCTATTTATCCATACACACAAATTACACACATGTGTGTGTGTATGCTTGTATCTATATATGTATACATATGTATCTCCTAGGTTGTCCATTTTCATGACAAAGACCTCTGGATAAATCATTGATTAGGATTTAAACATTTAATTGTATTTTAGTAACAAGCACACATAATAAACATGCATACATATACAGATACACACCATATATGTGCATATATATATATATATACACATATGTACTGTGTATATTTATATGACTTCCCCCCCTTCCCTAATAAAGATTGGAGAGATGGTCACTGAAGCCCCATCCAAAGTTCTGATGCTGTTGAATGTGTCTCCCATTGGCTGAAGGCTGCTTTTCTTAGATGACGTCAGTTTGCTTATTAATTTTGGTAACTATTAGTCACTCCTAGGGATTTGCATCTCCAGGAGAATTCCCCAATCAGGACGGCATTGTGGGAAGGAGTTCTGATGATACCATTTTCCTGGATGGTAGTTATGAAGGCAAAGGGAATAGTGTCTTCCTTCTCTACTCACCAGATGGGGGGTATGGCAGGAGACCCCCATTGTGGCAGATTGGAAATAGCAAGACACAAGATGTCCTTGAAATATTCCTCCATCTCCTAGAGCTAACCCAATGGGAATCTGGGAAAGTGTTGGCTGTGCCTTGTCTTGCCTAAGGCTCGAAGTCTGTGACTGGGTCTAGCAGGCCTTTGATCCCAGGCCTATTTTGGTCGTTTTTTGTGATGTCATGTTTTCTGTACTTGGGCGAGACTCCTCCAACTCACTGGGCCATTGACAGTGATCTATGGAAGGGCACTGGAGCTGCTCAGGGGCCAGACAGAACAATAAATACTGTGAATCTCTTGCTCTGTTCCCAGGAAGGGTGGTGAGGTCTACAAGACAGAATCCCCCATGGTGAAACAATGAATGACCTTAGAAAGGACATAAACTAACTGGCTCGACTTAAATCCTCAGGGGAGAGAATGACTGAAGAAGCAAAGTTGTTTCAGGCTTTCCCAGACACATTGTTCGACCCAAAATCCAATTTTTTAAAGTATTTTTTTTTAATTTTATAATTATAAATTTTGACAGTATATATGAGTAATTTTTTTATAACATTATCCCTTGTATAAATTTTTCCAAATTTTTCCCTCCCTCCCCTAGATGACAGGCAATCCCATAATTTTACATGTTACAGTATAATCTAGATACAATATATGTGTGTAAATCCAATTTTCTTGTTGCATGTTAAGTATTAGATTTCAAAGG